>NC_138292.1:99417500-99450000 GCF_965601325.2 Salmo salar | reverse complement strand
ATGATCTGAGTGATGTGGTATTATGATCTGAGTGATGTGGTATTATGATCTGAGTGATGTGGTATTATGACTGAGTGATGTGGTATTATGACTGAGTGATGTGGTATTATGACTGAGTGATGTGGTATTATGACTGAGTGATGTGGTATTATGACTGAGTGATGTGGTATTGTGCTCGGTGTGTTTTAGGAACTTTCTGGCGCCTGGTGCAGCCCGCTGGGTGAACATCGATAGTCGGACCATGGAGAGAACACTGGAGGGCATCAAACGACCTCATCGATTCATTATGGACGACGCCCAGATGCACATCTACTTCCTCATGAAGAAGGTAACCCCTGACCTTTAACCCCTGAACTCTGACCTCTAGGACTCCTACCCCAGGTATCTAACCTCTAACCTCTAGGATTCCTACCCCAGGTATCTAACCTCTAACCTCTAGTACTCCTACCCCAGGTATCTGACCTCTAACCTCTAGGACTCCTACCCCAGGTATCTAACCTCTGACCTCTAGGACTCCTACCCCAGGTATCTAACCTCTAACCTCTAGTACTCCTACCCCAGGTATCTGACCTCTAACCTCTAGGACTCCTACCCCAGGTATCTAACCTCTAACCTCTTGTACTCCTACCCCATGTATCTGACCTCTAACCTCTAGGACTCCTACCCCAGGTATCTAACCTCTAACCTCTAGTACTCCTACCCCAGGGATCTAACCTCTAACCTCTAGGACTCCTACCCCAGGTATCAAACCTCTGACCTCTAGGACTCCTACCCCAGGTATCTAAGCTCTAACCTCTAGGACTCCTACCCCAGGTATCTAACCTCTAACCTCTAGTACTCCTACCCCAGGTATCTGACCTCTAACCTCTAGGACTCCTACCCCAGGTATCTAACCTCTAACCTCTAGGACTCCTACCCCAGGTATCTAACCTCTAACCTCTTGTACTCCTACCCCAGGTATCTAACCTCTAACCTCTAGTACTCCTACCCCAGGTATCTGACCTCTAACCTCTAGGACTCCTACCCCAGGTATCTAACCTCTGACCTCTAGGACTCCTACCCCAGGTATCTAACCTCTAACCTCTAGGACTACTACCCCAGGTATCTAACCTCTAACCTCTAGTACTTCTACCCCAGGTATCTAACCTCTAACCTCTAGGACTCCTACCCCAGGTATCTAACCTCTGACCTCTAGGACTCCTACCCCAGGTATCTAACCTCTAACCTCTAGGACTCCTACCCCAGGTATCTAACCTCTAACCTCTAGGACTCCTACCCCAGGTATCTAACCTCTAACCTCTAGGACTCCTACCCCAGGTATCTAACCTCTAACCTCTAGGACTCCTACCCCAGGTATCTAACCTCTAACCTCTAGGACTCCTACCCCAGGTATCTAACCTCTAACCTCTAGGACTCCTACCCCAGGTATCTAACCTCTGACCTCTAGGACTCATACCCCAGGTATCTAACCTCTAACCTCTAGGACTCCTACCCCAGGTATCTAACCTCTAACCTCTAGGACTCCTACCCCAGGTAACTAACCTCTAACCTCTAGTACTCCTCAAGTACTCCTACCGCAGGTATCTAACCTCTAACCTCTGACCTCTAGGACTCCTACCCCAGGTATCTAACCTCTAAGACTCCTACCCCATGTATCTAACCTCTAGGACTCCTACCCCAGGTATCTAACCTCTAACCTCTAGGACTCCTACCCCAGGTATCTAACCTCTAACCTCTAGGACTCCTACCCCAGGTATCTAACCTCTAACCTCTAGGATTCCTACCCCAGGTATCTAACCTCTAACCTCTGACCTCTAGGACTCCTACCCCAGGTATCTGAAGTCTGAGCTGTATA
Organism: Salmo salar; assembly: GCF_965601325.2. Taxonomy (NCBI): domain Eukaryota; kingdom Metazoa; phylum Chordata; class Actinopteri; order Salmoniformes; family Salmonidae; genus Salmo; species Salmo salar. Next base: position 99,448,145 of record NC_138292.1, on the reverse strand, counting down.
AGAACATGCTGGCCCAAGCCGTCGTTCCCCAGGAGACCAAGAAGAGGTACTCAGGAAATTCTACATTACAATATATACTTCTCAATATACTTCATTAAAATATATACTCCTAATATACTACATTACAATATATACTCTTCAATATACTACATTAAAATATATACTCATCAAAATACTACATTACAATATATACTCTTCAATATACTACATTAAAATATATACTCCTCAATATAACCTCCTCAATATACTACATTACAATATATACTCCTCAATATACTACATTACAATATATACTCATCAAAATACTACATTACAATATTTACTCCTCAATATACTATATTACAATATATACTCCTAAATATACTACATTACAATATATACTTCTCAATATACTTCATTAAAATATATACTCCTCAATATACTGCATTACAATATATACTCCTCAATATTCTACACTACAATATAGACTCCTCAGTATACTACATTACAATATATACTCAATATTCTACATTACAATATAGAGTCCTCAGTATACTACATTACAATATATACTCAATATTCTACATTACAATATAGACTCCTCAATATACTACATTACAATATATACTCAATATTCTACATTACAATATATACTCAATATTCTACATTACAATATATACTCCTTAATATACTACATTACAATATATACTCCTCAGTATACTACATTACAATATTTACTCCTCAGTACACTCCTCCTCAATATATATACCTGCTGGAGCGCGTGCTATGGGTGGGTGTTGCTATGGTGACCAGTGAGCAAGAGATAAGGCGGGGTTTTACCTAGCAGGGTCTTGTAGATGACCTGGAGCCAGTGGGTTGGAGACGAGTATGAAGTGATGGCCAGCCAACGAGAGCATACAGGTGGCAGTGGGGGGTAGTATATGGGGCTTTGGTGACAAAACGGATGGCACTGTGATAGACTGCATCCAGTTTGCTGAGAAGAGTATTGGAAGCTATTTTGTAAATGACATCGCCGAAGTCAAGGATCGGCAGGATAGTCAATTTTATGATGGTATGTTTGGCAGCATGAATGAAGGATGCTTTGTTGCGAAATAGGAAGCCGATTCTAGATTTAATTTTGGATTGGAGATGCTTGATGTGAGTCTGGAAGGAGAGTTTACAGTCTAACCAGAAACCTAGGTATTTGTAGTTGTCCACATATTCTAAGTCAGAACCGTCCAGAGTAGTGATGCTGGACGGGCGGCAGGTGCGGGCAGCGATCGGTTGAAGAGCATGCATTTAGTTTTACTTGCATTTAAGAGCAGTTGGAGGCCACGGAAGGAGAGTTGTATGGCATTGAAGCTCGTCTGGAAGTTAGTTAACACAGTGTCCAAAGGAGTGCCAGAAACATACAGAATGGTGTCGTCTGCGTAGAGATGGATCAGAGAATCACCAGCCGTAAGAGCGACATCATTGATGTATACAGAGAAAAGAGTCGGTCCGAGAATTGAACCCTGTGGTACCCCCATAGAGACTGCCAGAGGTCCGGACAACATGCCCTCCGATTTGACACACTGAACTCTATCTGAGAAGTAGTTGGTGAACCAGGCGAGGCAGTCATTTGAGAAACCAAGGCTGTTGAGTCTGCCGATAAGAATGTGGTGATTGACAGAGTCGAAAGCCTTGGGCAGGTCGACAAATACGGCTGCACAGAATTGTCTTTTATCGATGTCGGTTATGATATTGTTTAGGACCTTGAGCGTGGCTGAGGTGCACCCGTGACCAGCTTGGAAACCAGATTGTATAGCGGAGAAGGTACGGTGGGATTTGTAATGGTCGGTGATCTGTTTGTTAACTTTGCTTTCGAATACCTTAGAAAGGCAGGGTAGGATAGATATAGGTCTGTGCCAATTTGGGTCAAGAGTGTCACCCCCTTTGAAGAGGGGGATGACCTCGGCAGCTTTCCAATCTTTGGGGATCTCAGACGATACGAAAGAGAGGTTGAACAGGCTAGTAATAGGGGTTGCAACAATTGCGGCGGATAATTTTAGAAAGAGATGGTCCAGATTTTCTAGCCCAGCTGATTTGTAGGGGTCCAGATTTTGCAGCTCTTTCAGAACATCAGCTATCTGGATTTGGGTGAAGGAGAAATGGGGGAGGCTTGGGCAAGTTGCTATGGGGAGTGCAGAGCTGTTGACCGTGGTAGGGGTAGCCAGGTGGAAAGCATGGCCAGCCGTAGAAACATGCTTATAGAAATTCAAAATGATCGTGGATTTATCGGTGGTGACAGTGTTTCCTATCCTTAGTGCAGTGGGCAGCTGGGAGGAGGTGCTCTTATTCTCCATGGACTTTACAGTGTCCTAGAACTTTTTGGAGTTTGTGCTACAGGATGCAAATTTCTGTTTGAAAAAGCTGGCCTTTGCTTTCCTAACTGCCTGGGTATATTGGTTCCTAACTTCCCTGAAAAGTTGCGTATCGCGGGGGATATTCGATGCTACTGTTGGAATGAGCTCAATATCCTTCCAGGATACCCGGGCCAGGTCGATTAGAAAGGCCTGCTCGCTGAAGTGTTATAGGGATCGTTTTGACAGTGATGAGGGGTGGTCGTTTGACCACAGACCCATTATGGACACAGGCAATGAGGCAGTGATCGCTGAGATCCTGGTTGAAGACAGCAGAGGTGTATTTAGAGGGCAGGTTGGTCAGGATAATATCTATGAGGGTGTCCATGGTTACGGATTTAGGGTTGTACCTGATAGGTTCCTTTATGATTTGTGTGAGATTGAGGGCATCTAGTTTAGATTGTAGGATGGTTGGGGTGTTAAGCATATCCCAGTTTAGGTCACCTAACAGTACAAACTCTGAAGATAGATGGGGGGCAATTCATTCACATATGGTGTCCAGGGCACAGCTTGGGGCTGAGGGGGTTCTTTAACAAGCGGCAACGGTGAGACTTATTTCTGGAAAGGTGGATTTTTAAAAGTAGAAGCTCAAACTGTTTGGGCACAGACCTGGATAGCATGACATAACTCTGCAGGCTGTCTCTGCAGTAGATTGCAACTCCACCCCCTTTGGAAGTTCTATCTTGTCGGAAAATGTTGTAGTTGGGGATGGAAATTTCAGAATTTTTGGTGGCTTTCCTAAGCCAGGATTCAGACACGATAGGACATCCAGGTTGGCGGAATGTGATAAAAGCAGTAGGGAGGAGGCTTCGGATGTTGTTAACATGCGTGAAACCAAGGCTTTTACGGTTACAGAAGTCAACAAATGATAGCGCCTGGGGAATAGGAGTGGAACTGGGGGCTACAGGGGCTGGGTTAACCTCTACATCACCAGAGGAGGAGTAGGATAAGGGTACGGCTAAAGGCTAGAAGAACCTGTCGTCTGGTGCGTTCGGAACAGAGAATAAAAGGAGCAGATTTCTGGGCGCGGTAGAATAGATTCAAGGCATAATTTTGGTTTCATACGACCAGAGAGTCTTGCTTCTCATGGTCTGAGAGTCTTTAGGTCTCCAAGCAGGCTGTCTGTCATGTGTCATTTACTGAGGAGTGGCTTCCATCTGGCCACTCTACCATAAAGGTCTGATTGGTGGAGTGCTGCAGAGATGATTATCCTTCTGGAAGGTTCTCCCATCTCCACAGAGGAACTGTGGAGCTCTGTCAGAGTGACCATCGGGTTCTGAGTCACCTCCCTGTTTTTTTAACAACAACAAAAAAAATTCTAAAAGCCTGTTTTCGCTTTGTCATTATGGGGTATTGTGATGTCATTATGGGGTATTGTGATGTCATTATGGGGTATTGTGATGTCATTATGGGGTATTGTGTGTAGGTTACGGAGGATTACATTTAAAAAAAAAATCAATTTTAGAATGAGACTGTAACGTAACAAAGTGTGGAAAAAGTCAAGGGGTCTGAATACTTTCCGAATGCACTCAATATATACTGCACTGCAATATATACTCCTCGAATATATACTCCTGAATATATATTCAATATATACTCAATTACAATATATACTCATCAAATATATACTCCTCAATGTAAACTCAACATATATAAAATTACAATATATTCTCATCAAATATATACTCCTCAATACAAACTCTGCAATATACTACAATACAATATATACTCCTCAATATATATATATATAACATTACAATATACAATGAGTGTTCAAAATATTAGGAACACCTGCTTTTTCCCCTGACAGACTGAGCAGGTGAATCCAGGTGCATCCAGGTGAAAAGCTATGATCCCTCATTGATGTCACTTATATAATCCACTTCAATCAGTGTAGATGAAGGGAAGGGGACAGGTTAAATAATACTTTTTAAGCCTCGAGACAATTGAGACATGGATTGTGTATGGGTGCCATTGAGAGGGTGAATGGGCAAGGCAAAATATTAAGTGCTTTTGAATGGGGTATGGTAGTAGGTGCCAGGCAAACCGGTTTGAGTCAAGAACTGCAACGCTGCTGGGTTTTTTACACTCAGCAGTTTCCCCTGTGTATCAAGAATGGTCCACCACCCAAAGGACATCCAGACAACTGGACACAACTGTGGGAAGTGTTGGAGTCAACATGGGCCAGCATCCCTGGAGTCAACATCCCTGGAGTCAACATGGGCCAGCATCCCTGGAGTCAACATGGGCCAGCATCCCTGGAGTCAACATGGGCCAGCATCATTGGAGTGAACATGGGCCAGCATCCCTGGAGTCAACATGGACCAGCATCCCTGGATTCAACATGGGGCCAGCATCCCTGGAGTCAACATGGGCCAGCATCCCTGTGGAACGCTTTTATCACCTTGTAGAGTCCGTGACCCAACGAAGTGAGGCTGTTCTGAGAGCAAAATGCATGCAACTCAATATTAGGGAGGTGTTCCTAATGTTTTGTACATATACTCAATGTTTACCACATTACAATATATTTTTCCTCAAGACAAGGCCTTCAGGAAGTATTCATACCCCTTGGTTCATTTCACATTGTGTTGTGTTACAGCATGAATTCAACATGGATTAAAACTTTTTTCCTCACACATCTACACACAATATCCCATCATTTATTGAACATTTAAATATCTCTTTTACATAAGTATTCACGCCCCTGAGTCAACACACGTTGGACTCACCTTTGCCAGTGGTTACAGCTGTGAGTCTTCCTGGCTAAGTCTGTTAGACAGCCATTTTCAAGTCTGACCATAGATTTTCCGCTCCGATTTTTAAGTCAAAACTGTTAACTAGGTCACTCAGGAACATTCAATGTCGTCTTGGTAAGCAACTCCAGTGTAGATTTGGCCTTGTGTTTTAGGTTTTTGTCCTGCTGAAAGGTGAATTTGTCTCCTAGTGTCTGTTACAGGAGCGATTTGCCCACAAACTGTTAGGGCCTCTACATAAAGCTGTTAGGGCCTCTACATAAAGCTGTTAGGGCCTCTACATAAAGCTGTTGGGGCCTCTACATAAAGCTAATATGGCCTCTACATAAAGCTGTTAGGGCCTCTACATAAAGCTGTTAGGGCCTCTACATAAAGCTGTTAGGGCCTCTACATAAAGCTGTTGGGGCCTCTACATAAAGCTGTTAGGGCCTCTACATAAAGCTAATATGCCTCTACATAAAGCTGTTAGGGCCTCTACATAAAGCTGTTGGGGCCTCTACATATGGACTCTACATAAAGCTGTTGGGGCCTCCATAAAGCTGTTAGGGCCTCTACATAAAGCTGTTAGGGCCTCTACATAAAGCTGTTAGGGCCTCTACATAAAACTGTCAGGGCCTCTACATAGGGCCTCTACGTAAAGCTGTTAGGGCCTCTACATAAAGCTGTTAGGGCCTCTACATAAAGCTGTTAGGGCCTCTACATAGGGCCTCTACATAAAGCTGTTAGGGCCTCTACATAAAGCTGTTAGGGCCTCTACATAAAGCTGTTGGGGCCTCTACATAAAGCTAATATGGCCTCTACATAAAGCTGTTGGGGCCTCTACATAGGGCCTCTACATAAAGCTGTTAGGGCCTCTACATAGGGCCTCTACATAAAGCTGTTAGGGCCTCTACATAAAGCTGTTAGGGCCTCTACATAAAGCTGTTGGGGCCTCTACATAAAGCTGTTAGGGCCTCTACATAGGTCCTCTACATAGGGCCTCTACATAGGGCCTCTACATAAAGCTGTTAGGGCCTCTACATAAAGCTGTTAGGGTCTCTACATAGGGCCTCTACATAGGGCCTCTACATAGGGCCTCTACATAAAGCTGTTAGGGCATCTACATAAAGCTGTTAGGGCCTCTACATAGGGCCTCTACATAAAGCTGTTGGGGCCTCTACATAAAGCTGTTAGGGCCTCTACATAAAGCTGTTGGGGCCTCTACATAAAGCTGTTAGGGCCTCTACATAAAGCTGTCAGGGCCTCTACATAAAGCTGTTGGGGCCTCTACATAAAGCTGTTAGGGCCTCTACATAGGGCCTCTACATAAAGCTGTTAGGGCCTCTACATAAAGCTGTTGGGGCCTCTACATAAAGCTAATATGGCCTCTACATAAAGCTGTTAGGGCCTCTACATAAAGCTGTTAGGGCCTCTACATAAAGCTGTTAGGGCCTCTACATAAAGCTGTTAGGGTCTCTACATAAAGCTGCTAGGGCCTCTACATAGGGCCTCTACATAGGGCCTCTACATAAAGCTGTTAGGGCTTCTACATAAAGCTAATATGGTCTCTACATAAAGCTGTTCCAACAGCAGAGATTTCTTGTCAGCAACATGGAGTGAATCCTTACCACTGCTACACCTGGCTATCAGCGGAGCCTCATCTGGCAGCGAAACAGTTCATTCAGCCTCATTTACTGCCTTTTTAGAAAACATAGCTGATATGGCTGACTTTCTTAAACAAATGTGGTTTCTACTGGTAATTGAGATGTACAAACTATGGACTAAGGGGACGACGAGCGGATAAGAGGCAATCCGTAATTTCGATTAAGACATTAATGAGCGAGCGACGACGGACGTAGTCAATATAACTATTTGTTCAGCACTTTTGAAATGTACAGCGACAGAATTCAGAACATGGTCCGTTCTTACAGTGTTGTCCCTGTACACCAAGTCAGAACCATAGGATAAGTAAAGGGGGCATATAAGCAGACGATGAAAGCTCTTACAATATTTGTTGATTACATTTCTCTACAACAGGCTATAGGCTACATGTGCACCACCAAGTCAGAACAGTAGGCTAAGTTATAAGGGGGAAAGGGACCAAATTATTAAGGTGAGGTACATGGGCTACTAACAGCTTCCTACACAACATACACTTAGTATTACTTCATTAGCTACAGTATACATATCTCCCTGGCAAATTACATAATTGATGCAGTAGCATAGAGTACATTTTTGGACTCACCTTGTTGTGCTGTTCTCACTTGAACAGGAAGCTGGCGCGACGGTCATTTATGAGCAAATCTTGTCATCAAAATACGTCATCAAAGTCTTTCATTCTCTGGATTTATGCTGCTTTCAAGACAACTGGGAACTTGGGTAAAAAAAAAACACAAGGTCCAATCATGACGTCAGTGATCTTCAGGTTCAGAGCTCTAGAAAGAGGCCACGAGTTCCCGACTTGGAAATTCCGAGTTGGACGACCGTTAAAAAAACTTTATTTTCCCAGTCGGAGCTCGTTTGTCGTCTTGAACTCACTGAAGTCTGAGATTTCCCAAGTTCCGAGTATCCATTTTGTTTTTGAACGAGGCAGAAGTCATGCTGGATCATGAGGTTGCTACAACCTAGCCTATGAATGAAAAGTTTACAGCGTAGGTGCAAACAGGTCGAGAGAAATTTCAGTAATCAAGGTGACAGACAATGAGACGTTCAATACCTTCTTGCACAATCTTGCCTTCATCTAGCTGATCTAGAGTGTTATCATTACTCCGACAGTTGTAAACGAGAGTTTCTATTCAGGTATGTTTATTCCCCGTTTTCGTTACGTTTGCTTCCGTTTAAGTTGAATGAATACACCCCTAATCAGCCAGATCGTTGTATAATTCCTTATCGCGTCTCTACGTGTTTCGCCTCCTCTCACCTTTTTCACTTGGCTTGTGGACTTCAGTGGACAACACATCAGCTGTCTGTGACCAGGCGAAAAAACAACCCTTTCCTAGCCAAACCTTCATATCATAACCGCTAACCGCTACAGACAGTCTGTGTTGTTGTCACCATATTAGCTAACGTCAAGTCAACAACATAGCTACTAGAACTAACAATTTACTGAACCTGCTACAATCAAACAGTACAGTGCATAGTTAGCAAGCAGTTTAGCAGTGCCACCGGCGAGCCCCAGTGGCTATAAATTAATAAAAAGCTTACCTTGACTTGGAAGAGTTCCAGTGTTGGATAGCCATAGCCAGCTAGCTAACATAGCATCCCTCTCTGTTTGAGCCGGGTGTTTGAGTAGGCTAAACTAGCTAGCTAGCTACATTTTATAGTTAAGTGAAAAAAAAATGAATTTGTCCAAAACTATTCCAACTATTACCTTTCTCTCTCTTTGAGTCAACTACTCACAAGATTTTATGCACTGCAGTTCTAGCTAGGTGTAGCTTATGCTTTCAGTACTAGATTCATTCTCTGATTCTTTGATTAGGTGGACAACATGTCAGTTCATTCTGCAAGAGCTCTGATAGGCTGGAGGACATCCTCCGGAAGTTGTCATAATTAACTGTGTAAGTCTATGGAAGGGGGTGTGAACCATGAGCCTCCTAGGTTTTGTATTGAAGTCAATGTACCCAGAGGAGGATGGAAGCTAGCTGTCCTCCGGCTACACCATGGCGCTACCCTACAGAGTGCTGTTGAGGCTACTGTAGACCTTCATTAGAAAAGTGTCTTTAAAATCAATTATTTGGTGACGTGAATATATTTAGTATAGTTTTATCTAAAAAGGATAACTTTTTAATGTTTCACTATTTTTATTTTTATGAAATTCACTTCTTCCTCTGAGGAGCCTCGACTGTCCTCAATATATATTACAATACATACTCAATATACACAGAGTGGACAAAACATTATATATACATATTGAGTTGCACTCCCTTTTGCCCTCAGAAACGCCTCAATTCATCAAGACATGGACTCCATAAAGGTATCTAAAGTATTCCACAAGGATGCTGGTCCACGTTGACTCCAATGGGTCAGAGTGAGGTGTATTTAATACCAGAGTATGGGGTCAGGGGTCAGAGCGAGGTGTATTTAATACCAGAGTATGGGGTCAGGGGTCAGAGTGAGGTGTATTTAATACCAGAGTATGGGGTCAGGGGTCAGAGCGAGGTGTATTTAATACCAGAGTATGGGGTCAGGGGTCAGAGTGAGGTGTATTTAATACCAGAGTATGGGGTCAGGGGTCAGAGCGAGGTGTATTTAATACCAGAGTATGGGGTCAGGGGTCAGAGAGAGGTGTATTTAATACCAGAGTATGGGGTCAGGGGTCAGAGTGAGGTGTATTTAATACCAGAGTATGGGGTCAGGGGTCAGAGCGAGGTGTATTTAATACCAGAGTATGGGGTCAGGGGTCAGAGTGAGGTGTATTTAATACCAGAGTATGGGGTCAGGGGTCAGAGGGAGGTGTATTTAATACCAGAGTATGGGGTCAGGGGTCAGAGTGAGGTGTATTTAATACCAGAGCATGGGGTCAGGGGTCAGAGTGAGGTGTATTTAATACCAGAGTATGGGTCAGGGGTCAGAGTGAGGTGTATTTAATACCAGAGTATGGGGTCAGGGGTCAGAGCGAGGTGTATTTAATACCAGAGTATGGGGTCAGGGGTCAGAGTGAGGTGTATTTAATACCAGAGTATGGGGGTCAGGGGTCAGAGAGAGGTGTATTTAATACCAGAGTATGGGGTCAGGGGTCAGAGTGAGGTGTATTTAATACCAGAGCATGGGGTCAGGGGTCAGAGTGAGGTGTATTTAATACCAGAGCATGGGGTCAGGGGTCAGAGTGAGGTGTATTTAATACCAGAGTGTGGGGTCTGGGGTCAGAGTGAGGTGTATTTAATACCAGAGTATGGGGTCAGGGGTCAGAGCGAGGTGTATTCCTCAAAATATACTATATCACAATATATACTCCTTATATACTACAATATACTCACTATATTACAAAATATACTCCTCAAAATATACCATATCACAATATATACTCCTTACATACTACAATATACTCACTATATTAACAATATATACTCCTCAAAATATACTATATCACAATATATACTCCTTAAATACTACAATATACTCACTATATTAACAATATATACTCCTCAAAATATACTATATCACAATATACTCACTTTATTACAATATATACTCCTCAAAATATACTATATTACAATATATACTCCTAAAATACTACAATATGCTCACTATATTAACAATATATACTCCTCAATATATACTCCTTATATACTACAATATACTCACTCTATTAACAATATATACTCCTCAAAATATACAATATGACAATATATACTCCTTATATACTACAATATACTCACTATATTAACAATATATATTCCTCAAAACATACTATATTACAATATATACTCCTTAAATACTACAATATACTCACTATATTAACAATATATACTCCTCAAAATATACTATATTACAATGTATACTCCTTATATACTACACCATACTCACTATATTACAATATATACTCCTCAAAATATACTATATTACAATATATACTCCTTATATACTACAACATACTCACTATATTACAATATATACTCCTAAAAATATACTATATTACAATATATACACTCCTTAAATACTACAATATACGCACTATATTACAATAAATACTCCTCAAAATATACTACATTACAATATATACTCCTTATATACTACACTATACTCACTATATTACAATATATACTCCTCAAAATATACTATATTACAATATATACTCCTTATATACTACAATATACTCACTATATTACAATATATACTCCTCAAAATTTACTATATTACAATATATACTCCTTATATACTACAATATACTCACTACATTACAATATATACTCCTCAAAATATACTATATGACAATATATACTCCTTATATACTACAATACACTCACTATATTAGCAATATATACTATACACTCCTTAAATACTACAATATACTCACTATATAAACAATATATACTCCTCAATATATACTACAATATACTCACTATATTAACAATATATACTCAATATATACTCCTTAAATATTGCAATATACTCACTATATTAACAATATATACTCCTCAATATATATTATAATATTCTCATTATATTAACAATATATGCTCCTCAATATATACTATAATATTCTCATTATATTAACAATATATACTCACTACTGTATATACCCCTTATATACTACAATATACTCACTATATTCATTTATATACTGTATTTACTATATCCAATGATGCTCTTGCTCGTACTTCCCGCTCTCTTTCCTCTCTCCCTCTCCCATCTCCTTCCCTATCTCCTTTCCTCTCTCCCTCTCCCTCCTTTCTCCCTGCCTCTCCCATCTCCTTCCCTATCTCCTTTCCTCTCTCCCTCTCCCTCCTTTCTCCCTGCCTCTCCCATCTCCTTTCCTCTCTCCCTCTCCCATCTCCTTCCCTATTTCCTTCCCTCTCTCGCTCTCATCTCCTTTCCTCTCTCCCTCTCCCTCCTTTCTCCCTGCGTCTCCCATCTCCTTCTCCCTCTCCCTCCTTTCTCCCTGCCTCTCCCATCTCCTTCCCTCTCTCCCTCTCCCTCCTTTCTCCCTGCGTCTCCCATCTCCTTCTCCCTCTCCCTCCTTTCTCCCTGCCTCTCCCATCTCCTTCCCTATCTCCTTTCCTCTCTCCCTCTTTTCTCCCTGCCTCTCCCATCTCCTTTCCTCTCTCCCTCTCCCTCCTTTCTCCCTGCCTCACCCATCTCCTTCCCTATCTCCTTTCCTCTCTCCCTCTCCCTCCTTTCTCTCTGCCTCTCCCATCTCCTTCCCTATCTCCTTTCCTCTCTCCCTCTCCCTCCTTTCTCCCTGCCTCTCCCATCTCCTTCCCTATCTCCTTCCCTCTCTCCCTCCCTCCTTTCTCCCTGCCTCTCCCATCTCCTTCCCTATCTCCTTTCCTCTCTCCCTCTCCCTCCTTTCTCTCTGCCTCTCCCATCTCCTTCCCTATCTCCTTTCCTCTCTCCCTCTCCCTCCTTTCTCTCTGCCTCTCCCATCTCCTTCCCTATCTCCTTTCCTCTCTCCCTCCTTTCTCCCATGTCCTTCCCTCTCTCCCGCCCTCTCCCTCCTTTCTCCCTGCCTCTCCCATCTCCTTTCCTCCCTCCCTCTCCCTCCTTTCTCCCTGCCTCTCCCATCTCCTTTCCTATCTCCTTTCCTCTCTCCCTCCTTTCTCCCTGCCTCTCCCATCTCCTTCCCTATCTCCTTTCCTCCCTCCCCCTCCTTTCTCCCTGCCTCTCCCATCTCCTTCCCTATCTCCTTTCCTCTCTCCTTTCCTTCTCTCAGTGTATTTCCCTTCATGAGGCGACAGCGTCACTCCAGCCCCTCTCCTGCCATGGTTACCCAGGCGACAGAAGATGATGGAAAGGCTAAAGGGGCGGGACCAACAGGAGCAAGCTCCGCAACCAACTCTCAGATCTGATCGCCATGGGAACACCACAACCACCATGTTCATAACGACCAGATCTGGTCACCATGGGAACACCACAACCACCATGTTCATAACAACCAGATCTGGTCGCCATGGGAACACCACAACCACCATGTTCATAACGACCAGATCTGATCACCATTGTATCACTATAGCAACCATTCATGACCTTAGATCTACTTTTAGTAGTAATACTACAGTCTAGTAGTTATATTTATGAATATAGAATTATGGGTATAGTTTATATTATCTTCTAGAAGTAATACTACAGTCTAGTAGTTATATTTATTATAATAATTATATTTATTGTAATTTATTATAAGTTATATTTATGAATATAGAATTATGGGTATAGTTTATATTATCTTCTAGAAGTAATACTACAGTCTAGTAGTTATAATTTATTATAATATTTATATTTATTATAATTTATTATAAGTTATATTTATGAATATAGAATTATGGGTATAGATTATAGAGACAATCTGAGACTGAAATATTTCCACTATTCAATTAATGTAGATTTAAGGCCAGTTTATTTATACTTGGTCTAATAACATGTTTATGGACAATTATAACGTGACGCTGGTCAAAACAAACCTTTAATTTCTACTCCTGTTAGAATGTCTGTAGACTGTCAAGTTTCCTTTGTTGCAGAGACACACGGGGGAAAAAAAAGTTCCCGTCTCCATGGCGACTGTAGCGGTCCGTTGTCGCGGTTACCGAACTGCCACGGCAACCAGACCAGAATCCTCCTGTGACCAGATGATGCAGTAGTTCTAAAGTTCTCAGATAGAATGACAGTAGTTCTAAAGTTCTCAGATAGAATGACAGTAGTTCTAAAGTTCTCAGATAGAATGACAGTAGTTCTAAAGTTCTCAGATAGAATGACAGTAGTTCTAAAGGTCTCAGATAGAATGACAGTAGTTCTAAAGGTCTCAGAATGACAGTAGTTCTAAAGGTCTCAGAATGACAGTAGGTCTAAAGTTCTGAGATAGAATGACAGTAGTTCTAAAGTTCTGAGATAGAATGACAGTAGTTCTAAAGTTCTGAGATAGAATGACAGTAGTTCTAAAGGTCTGAGATAGAATGACAGTAGTTCTAAAGGTCTGAGATAGAATGACAGTAGTTCTAAAGTTCTGAGATAGAATGACAGTAGTTCTAAAGTTCTGAGATAGAATGACAGTAGTTCTAAAGTTCTGAGATAGAATGACAGTAGTTCTAAAGTTCTGAGATAGAATGACAGTAGTTCTAAAGTTCTGAGATAGAATGACAGTAGTTCTAAAGTTCTGAGATACAATGACAGTAGTTCTAAAGTTCTGAGATACAATGACAGTAGTTCTAAAGTTCTGAGATAGAATGACCTGGTTTTTATTTCGTCACTCTGGAGCAGTCAGCTATTTTCTGTCAGCTCACAATTTTCTTTTAAATAATGATGTTGTGGGTTTTATGTTCCTGTAATAATGAATTTAAAAAAAAGTAGTAAGATTGTTGTAAAGTATACTTTGGTCGTTATTTGAACTGTGGTTAACTAGCTAGCAACGAACCAAAACACTGTTTTGAAAATAGCTTTTAGTTGCCTCTGGTTTGCTAGGTTCACATTTACTGAATTCCTTTTTTAAATGTTTACTGGTGTTAGAGAAAGTTTACTATTTGGAGCACCGGGCTGCAGATGTTGTCGTTTTGATGTCGGGTGACAACTGTCAATATGTCGATAGACAGAGTGTAAACCAGCCTTTAGCCTTCATTTAGAACAACATGACTGATGGACACCAATAACAGTTACAGATGCTCATCAGTCAACGGTCATATCATAACAACACATATACCTCATCATAACAACACATATACCTCATCATAATAACACATATACCTCATCATAACAACACATATACCTCATCATAACAACACATATACCTCATCATAACAACACATATACCTCATCATAATAACACGTATACCTCATCATAACAACACATGTACCTCATCATAACAACACATGTACCTCATCATAACAACACATGTACCTCATCATAACAACACATATACCTCATCATAACAACACATATACCTCATCATAACAACACATATACCTCATCATAATAACACATATACCTCATCATAACAACACATATACCTCATCATAACAACACATATACCTCATCATAACAACAACATATACCTCATCATAACAACAACATATACCTCATCATAATAACACATATACCTCATCATAATAACAAGTATACCATAGTGTAAAAAAATCTGGTTCTACTCTTTTTGGCCATTTTCTATCACAAGGGGATTTATGGCTGTTTTTAAGATTACATCGTCAACCCTGTTACTTTAATTGGCCCTTACTATAATATTTTTTAAATAATAAATATACCTCATCATAATAATAACACATATACCTCATCATAATAGCAAATATACCTCATCATGATAACAAATATACCTCATCATAATAACACATATACCTCATCATAATAACACATATACCTTATCATAATAACACATATACCTCATCATAATAACAAATATACATCATCACAATAACACATATACCTTATCATAATAACACATATACCTCATCATAATATCACATATTCTACTGGCAGGTTAATCCTGCCAGTAGCATATGCTTGTCTCAAAGATTAAGCCATGCAAGTCTAAGTACACACGGCCGGTACAGTGAAACTGCGAATGGCTCATTAAATCAGTGAGCCATTCGCAGTTTCATTATAACAAATATACCTCATCACAATAACAAATATACCTCATCATTATAACAAATATACCTCATCAAATAACTGTCATATATCATCATAATAACAAATATACCTCATCATAATAGCAAATATAGTAACATGAGGTTCTATTCATGTTACTGTCTATGTGTTAAAACCTCTTGGGGCTAGGGGGCAGTATTGAGAATTTTGAAAAAAATATGTGCCTATTTTTAAATGCCTCCTACACCAACTCAGAAGCTAGAATATGCATATTATTGTTCAGGTTTGGATAGAAAACACTCTGAAGTTTCTAAAACTGTTTGAATGGTGTCTGTAAGTATAACAGAACTCATATGGCAGTCAAAACCCTGAGACAAATTATGACAGGAAGTGGATACCTGATGTGTTGAATTACCTTTAAGCCTATGCCATTGAAACACACAGGGGCTTATTAATCTTTGAGCACTTCCTATTGCTTCCACTAGATGTCACCAGTCTTTACAAAGTGTTTTGAGTCTTCTACTGTGAGATCTGACCGAACAAGAGCCATGGAACGGTGATGGCCGATTAGACTCTGGCGCGCGAGGTCATGTTGGGTACCCTCGTTCCAATACGTTTTAAAAGAGAATGCATTCGTCCGCCTTGAATATTATTCATGTTCTGGTTAAAAAAGGCACTAATGATTTATGCTATACAACGTTTGACATGTTTGAACGAACGTAAATATTTTTTTCCCCCTCGTTCATGAAGTGAAGTCCGGCCGGCATAGATCATGTGCTAACAACACGGAGCTTTTTGGACATAAATGATGAGCTTTTTCGAACAAAACTACATTCGTTATGGACCTGGGATTCCTGGAAGTGACATCTGATGAAGAGAATCAAAAGGTAATGGATTATTTACATAGTATTTTCGATTTTAGATCTCTCCAACATGGCGGTTAGTCTGTATCGCAAAGCGTATTTTTCTGGGCGCAGTGCTCAGATTATTGCAAAGTGTGATTTCCCAGTAAGGTTATTTTTAAATCTGGCAAGCCGGTTGCGTTCAAGAGATGTAAATCTATAATTCTTTGAATGACAATATAATATTTTACCAATGTTGTCAAATATTAATTATTTAATTTGTTGTGCTGACTTGACTGGCGGTTATTGGAGGGAAACGATTTCCTGAACATCAACGCCATAGTAAAACGCTGTTTTTGGATATAAATATGAACTTGATAGAACTAAAAATGCATGTATTGTCTAACATAATGTCCTAGGAGTGTCATCTGATGGAGATTGTCAAAGGTTAGTGCATCATTTTAGCTGGTTTTATGGTTTTGGTGACTCCTGTCTTTGAATTGACAAAACATTACACACAGCTATTGTCAATGCACTCTCCTAACATAATCTAACTTTATGCTTTCGCCGTAAAGCCTTTTTGAAATCGGACAACGTGGTTAGATTAAGGAGATGTTTATCTTTTAAATGGTGTAAAATAGTTGTATGTTTGAAAAATTTGAATTTTGACATTTAATTGGTTTCAAATTTGCCGCTCTTGATATTACACCTGTTGTTGATAGGGTGTACCAGGGGTGGCACGCTTGCGTCCCACATAGCCCCTAGAGGTTAACGTGAGGTTCTATTCATGTTACTGTGTGTTAACATGAGGTTCTATTCATGTTACTGTGTGTTAACGTGAGGTTCTATTCATGTTACTGTGTGTTAACATGAGGTTCTATTCATGTTACTGTGTGTTAACATGAGGTTCTATTCATGTTACTGTCTGTTAACATGAGGTTCTATTCATGTTACTGTCTGTTAACATGAGGTTCTATTCATGTTACTGTCTGTTAACATGAGGTTCTATTCATGTTACTGTCTGTTAACATGAGGTTCTATTCATGTTACTGTCTGTTAACATGAGGTTCTATTCATGTTACTGTCTGTTAACATGAGGTTCTATTCATGTTACTGTGTGTTAACGTGAGGTAGAGGTTCTATTCATTATTTAACAGCCCTGCAAGTCCAGAGAATCCATCAGATTCCCTAATGGATGTAAAACAGATTAACACACACAGCTGGGCACCAAGCACACACTGTACCAGGGATTATGGGTAATCCTCCAATCTGATGTCCTCTGGTGAATCACACACCAAAAAAACACTATGGAAACAGACCTACTGTACTAGATCATGTTGCCATGGAGACTAGGATGGAAGGGCGCTATGGAAACTGTCCTACCATAATAGATAATGTTGCCATGGAGACTAGGATGGAAGGGCTCTATGGAAACATCCCAAATCTTTAGAGAGATTTATTTTGTTTGATTTGTATTCTGAGGTAACAGGAAGTAGACTACAGTAACCAAAGATGAACATGAGGTAACAGGAAGTAGACTACAGTAACCAAAGATGAACATGAGGTAACAGGAAGTAGACTACAGTAACCAAATATGAACATGAGGTAACAGGAAGTAGACTACAGTAACCAAAGATGAACATGAGGTAACAGGAAGTACACTACAGATGAACATGTCATTTCAGAACTTCAACTTAAATCAGATAAATCTTAGTGTATGTCCAACAGCAGAATGTATCTGTCATCCAGTGGTAGGGTTCGTCAACTTCACATCACTGCCTTGGCTGAAGCAAAACCCTGCACCCAGACACACCTCTAGAATGAACACAGTAGAATGTATCTGTCTAGACGCGCGGTAGAATGACTAGACGCGCGGTAGAATGTATCTGTCTAGACGCGCGGTAGAATGACTAGACGCGCGGTAGAATGTCCAGACGCGCGGTAGAATGTCCAGACGCCCGGTAGAACGACATGACTAGACGCCCGGTAGAATGACTAGACGCCCCGTAGAATGTCTAGACGCGCGGTAGAATGCCCACAAAACATGTAAAGTATCAACTTGTTAGCCAGGGTTCAACCTGTTAGCCAGGGTTCAACCTGTTAGCCAGGGTTCAACTTGTTAGCCAGGGTTCGTGTGGCTCAGTTGGTAGAGGATGGTGTTTGCAACGCCAGGGTTGTGGGTTCGATTCCCACGGGGGACCAGTACGGAGAAAAAATGTATGAAATGTGTGCATTCACTACTGTAAGTCGCTCTGGATAAGAGCGTCTGCTAAATTACTAAAATGTAAATGTAAGATAACCAAGAATTTACAACTTTCAGATGAGACTAAACAAGGTGACGATTAAATATTATCAGGTCTTTAAGAGTTTATTCGGAAGATAACAGCTCTATAAACATTCTTTCGTGGTGCCCCGACTTTCTAGTTAATTACATTTACCTGATTAGCTTAAATCAGGTAATATTTATTACAGAGAAATCATTTTATAGAATAGCATGTCATATCACTTAATACGGCATAGCCAAAGACACGACAACATGATCATTATTAACCTCAACACCAGAACATTTAAAATGCTTCATTCTAACTTAATATCACTGTGATATATAATCAATATGACCAGAAAAATCTGAGTTATGGTGGAACTGGTCTTGCAGAACACAGAGAGAGAGAGAGGAGAGGCACTGGATACACAATCTGATTTGTTTCAAAAGCAAATACACATTTAGAGAAAAACCTCTAGACAAATTACATTTAGATGTCATTAAAATGACATTATTACACTTAGTCATGAAAGTGCTTTAAGGAGAAGGAAAGGAGTTAGGAACGGAGGGAGGGAGGGTATAGAATTGGAACAGGGCCCATTGAGGTGCGGGTAAGGGAGTTAGGAACGGAGGGAGGGTATAGAATTGGAACAGGGCCCATTGAGGTCAGGGTAAGGGAGTGAGTCTACAGGTGCTAGCTGTACTGGTAGACTACAACTCATTGTGCTAATGCTAGTTAGCGTTGGCTGGTGAAAACGACCTTTAACTTCCTCCAAACTGCACACAGAGACATAAATTGTATCCATGAGGAAAAACATCTTCATTGCTAGAATCTTCCACTATTCTTTAGTCAGGGCTGTTCAGTTCTGGTTCTGGAGGCCCGAAACACTTCTGTTTCTGCTAGTTAATTACACTCACCTGGTGTCCCGTGTCTGAATTGGGCCCGTATTAGGAGAGGCCTGATCTATACCAGGTCTGAATTAGTCCCGTATTAGAAGGAGAGGCCTGATCTATACCAGGTCTGAATTAGTCCCGTATTAGAAGGAGGCCTGATCTATACCAGGTCTGAATTAGTCCCGTATTAGAAGGAGGCCTGATCTATACCAGGTCTGAATTAGTCCCGTATTAGAAGGAGGCCTGATCTATACCAGGTCTGAATTAGTCCCGTATTAGAAGGAGAGGCCTGATCTATACCAGGTCTGAATTAGTCCCGTATTAGAAGGAGAGGCCTGATCTATACCAGGTCTGAATTAGTCCCGTATTAGAAGGAGAGGCCTGATCTATACCAGGTCTGAATTAGTCCCGTATTAGAAAGGAGAGGCCTGATCTATACCATTGAACTTCCCTGCTTTAACTAGCAGTCTTCATCTATCTAGTAGTGCATCTAAACTAGAGAGGAGGATGAGGAGGAGGAAAGGAGGAAGAGGGAGGGGCAAGACGTGATGGATTAGCAGGCAGTGATATCACCGTGATGTCATATAAATATATTAGTGTAAAAACATTAATATCCTCGACTAGAAATATATGTCATATATATATATATATATATATATATATATACACACACACACACATACATACATACATACATACATACATACATACATACATACATACATACATACATACATACATACATACATACATACAGCAAAGCTGGGACCATACCAGTATTATACATGTAGTGAAAAGGTTTTTAAACATCATTAATGTTTTTCCCATCTATAAAACACTAGATTTAACATCATTAATGTTTTTCCCATCTATAAAACACTAGATTTAACTTCATTAATGTTTTTCCCATCTATAAAACACTAGATTTTACATCATTAATGTTTTTCCCAGCTATAAAACACTAGATTTTAAATCATTAATGTTTTTCCCAGCTATAAAACACTAGATTTAACATCATTAATGTTTTTCCCAGCTATAAAACACTAGATTTAACATCATTAATGTTTTTCCCAGCTATAAAACACTAGATTTAACATCATTAATGTTTTTCCCAGCTATAAAACACTAGATTTAACATCATTCATGTTTTTCCCATCTATAAAACACTAGATTTAACATCATTCATGTTTTTCCCAGCTATAAAACACTAGATTTAACATCATTAATGTTTTTCCCAGCTATAAAACACTAGATTTAACATCATTAATGTTTTTCCCAGCTATAAAACACTAGATTTAACATCATTCATGTTTTTCCCATCTATAAAACACTAGATTTAACATCATTCATGTTTTTCCCATCTATAAAACACTAGATTTTACACCCAGCAGGTTTTTTAAAGGACAAAACCAAACATTTTTTTTTACCATGAACCCCCCAAAACCAATCTGTCCAATCCTGGTATGGTCACAGCCCTGATACCCATGAGACAGTCGGTCTCCACAGGTCCAGGGGGGTTCAGAGGTCATGTAACGGTGTATAACTCGTCCTTCGTGCTGTGACAGAGTGTGTAACCGCAGACTGCGGGCCTCCAGGCGATAACAGAGTCCGTCTCTCCCGGAGGTAAGAGGAAGACCACGCTGGAGGCGACCAGGACGTGCCACAGAGAGTGTGTGTACAGGTAGTTGTCCTCCGTCTCAGCGAACACGTACACACACACGCCGATCAGCGCCGAGGCCAGGCCCGGGAGGAGGAACAGTACCCAACGCCGCCAAGATGGAGGGTAACAGCGTCTCCTCTTCACCCCTCGATACACCTGGGAACACACACACACACACACACACACACACACACACACACACACACACACACACACACACACACACACACACACACAGCCTTAACCCTGGCAGGAGGAAACTCCTCGATACACCTGGACAACACACAGCCTTAACCCTGGCAGGAGGAAACCCCTCGATACACCTGGACAACACACAGCCTTAACCCTGGCAGGAGGAAACCCCTCGATACACCTGGACAACACACAGCCTTAACCCTGGCAGGAGGAAACCCCTCGATACACCTGGACAACACACAGCCTTAACCCTGGCAGGAGGAAACCCCTCGATACACCTGGACAACACACAGCCTTAACCCTGGCAGGAGGAAACTCCTCGATACACGTGGACAACACACAGCCTTAACCCTGGCAGGAGGAAACTCCTCGATACACCTGGACAACACACAGCCTTAACCCTGGCAGGAGGAAACTCCTCGATACACCTGGACAACACACAGCCTTAACCCTGGCAGGAGGAACGCTAAAACTGTTTTCTCTTCAGCCCTCGATACGCCTGAAGAAACGTTCAAAGTTCTTGAAATTTTCCAGATTGACTGACCTTCATGTCCTAAAGTAATGATGGAATGTCGTTTCTCTTCGCTTGTTTGAACTGTTTTTGCCAAAATATGGACTTGGTCTTTTACCAAATAGGGCTTATCTTCTGTATACCACCCCTACCTTGTCACAACTTCTGCACCCCTAACAACACAACTGATTGGATGAAAGGCATTAAGGAAAGAAATTCCACAAATTAACAAGATACACCTGTTAATTGAAATTCATTCCAGGTGACTACCTCATGAAGCTGGTTGAGAGAATGCCAAGAGTGTGCAAAGCTGTCAAAGGAAAAGGGTGGCTACTTTGAAGAATCTCAAATATATTTTAATTTGTTAAACACTTTTTTGGTTACTACATGAATGAGGTCCCCATGGATATATAGTTACCCAGGAGGTCCCCATGGATATATAGTTACCCAGGAGGTCCCCATGGATATATAGTTACCCAGGAGGTCCCCATGGATATATAGTTACCCAGGAGGTCGCCCCAGGAGGTCCCCATGGATATATAGTTACCCAGGAGGTCCCCATGGACATATAGTTACCCAGGAGGTCCCCAGGCGCCCAGGAGGTCCCCATGGATATATAGTCACCCAGGAGGTCCCCATGGATATATAGTTACCCAGGAGGTCCCCATGGATATATAGTCACCCAGGAGGTCCCCATGGATATATAGTCACCCCAGGAGGTCCCCATGGATATATAGTTACCCAGGAGGTCACCCAAGGAGGTCCCCATGGATATATAGTTACCCAGGAGGTCACCCCAGGAGGTCCCCATGGATATATATAGTTACCCAGGAGGTCACCCCAGGAGGTCCCCATGGATATATATAGTTACCCAGGAGGTCACCCCAGGAGGTCCCCATGGATATATAGTTACCCAGGAGGTCGCCATGGATATATAGTTACCCAGGAGGTCCCCATGGATATATAGTCACCCAGGAGGTCCCCATGGATATATAGTTACCCAGGAGGTCACCCCAGGAGGTCCCCATGGATATATAGTTACCCCAGGAGGTCCCCATGGATATATAGTTACCCAGGAGGTCCCCATGGATATATAGTTACCCAGGAGGTCCCCATGGATATATAGTCACCCAGGAGGTCCCCATGGATATATAGTTACCCAGGAGGTCCCCATGGATATATAGTTACCCAGGAGGTCCCCATGGATATATAGTTACCCAGGAGGTCACCCCAGGAGGTCCCCATGGATATATAGTTACCCAGGAGGTCCCCATGGATATATAGTTACCCAGGAGGTCCCCATGGATATATAGTTACCCAGGAGGTCCCCATGGATATATAGTTACCCAGGAGGTCCCCATGGATATATAGTTACCCAGGAGGTCACCCCAGGAGGTCCCCATGGATATATAGTCACCCCAGGAGGTCCCCATGGATATATAGTTACCCAGGAGGTCACCCCAGGAGGTCCCCATGGATATATAGTTACCCAGGAGGTCACCCCAGGAGGTCCCCGTGGATATATAGTTACCCAGGAGGTCACCCCAGGAGGCCCCATGGATATATAGTTACCCAGGAAAACCCCATGGATATATAGTTACCCAGGAGGTCGCCATGGATATATAGTTACCCAGGAGGTCACCCCAGGAGGTCCCCATGGATATATAGTTACCCAGGAGGTCGCCATGGATATATAGTTACCCAGGAGGTCCCCATGGATATATAGTTACCCAGGAGGTCGCCATGGATATATAGTTACCCAGGAGGTCCCCATGGATATATAGTTACCCAGGAGGTCCCCATGGATATATAGTTACCCAGGAGGTCACCACGGATATATAGTTACCCAGGAGCCCCCATGGCTGAATAGTTACCCAGGAGGCCCCCATAACCAGCACAGCACACAGGATGGGCCCCAGGAGGCCCCATGGCTGAATAGTTACCCAGGAGGTCCCCATAACCAGCACAGCACACAGGATGGGCCCCAGCATGTTCCATAGTCCTCTTCGGTCCAGCTGCATGGACATCGCTATCAGTAGAGTACCTAGCATAAACAACACCTACACACACACACACACACACACACACATACACACACACCACACACACACCAAAACAAGCGTTACCATGACATATCAAGTCTGAGTGTGTGTAGTAGGTCTGTGAGTGTGTGTGTGTGTGTGCGTGCGTGCGTGCGTGTGTGTGGTAACCTACGTATTTGAGCGGGTCTCTGACTCGGGCCATGCAGAGAACAGTGACCCAGATAGAACACACTGAACCCAGAAAGTCGCAGTACTGGAGAGTGTCGTAATCCATGATACACATCACTGTTAAACCAGGCTGGTCACACGCATGGTAGAACTAGAGAGGAGAGGAGAGGGAGACAGAGGAGAGGAGACAGAGAAGAGGAGAGGAGAGGAGAGGAGGATGGAGAGACAGAGGAAAGGAGAAGAGAGACAGAGGAAAGGAGACAGAGGAGAGGAGACAGAGGAGAGGGAGAGGAGAGGAGAGGAGAGACAGAGGAGATGAGAGACAGAGGAGAGGAGAGACAGAGGAGAGGAGAGGAGACAGAGGAGAGGAGACAGAGGAGAGACAGAGGAGAGGAGAGACAGAGGAGACAGAGGAGAGGAGACAGAGGAGAGGAGACAGAGGCGAGGAGACAGAGGCGAGGAGACAGAGGCGAGGAGAGGAGACAAGAGGAGACAGAGGAGAGGAGAAAGAGGAGAGTAGAAAGAGGAGACAGAGGAGAGGAGAGGCGAGGAAACAGAGGAGTCAGAGGAAACAGAGGAGACAGAGGAGAGGAGACAAGAGGAGAGGAGACAGAGGAGAGGAGACAGAGGAGAGCAGATGAGACAGAGGAGACAGAGGAGAGACAGAGGAGAGGAGAGACAGAGGAGAGAAGACAGGAGACAGAGGAGAGAGGAGGACAGAGGAGAGGAGAGAGGAGACAGAGGAGAGGAGAGAGGAGACAGAGGAGAGGAGACAGAGGAGATGAGACAGAGGAGAGGAGAGGAGACAGAGGAGAGGAGACAGAGGAGAGGAGACAGAGGAGAGGAGACAGAGGAGAGGAGACAGAGGAGAGGAGACAGAGGAGAGGAGAGGAAAGGAGAGGGAGAGAAGGAAGGAGAGACAGTGGAAGAGAGAGAGAGGGGGAGGGAGAGTGAGAGAGATGGAGAGAGAGAATTCAACATACCAATTAGGATCTGTGGCTAAAAATGACTTGAATCAGTTATATAACCCATTGCCCTTTATGGTTGTGAGGTCTGGGGTCCGCTCACCAACCAACAACTCACTAAATGGGACAAACAACACATTGAGACTCTGCATGCAGAGTTCTGCAATAATATCCTCAGTGAACAAACATTAAACACCAAATAATGCAGTGCAGAATTAGGCCGATACCCACTAATTATCAAAATCCAGAAAAGAGCCGTTAAATTCAACAACGACCTAACAGGAAGCGATTCCCAAACCTTCCATAACAAAGCCATCACCTACAGAGAGATAAACCTGGAGAAGAGTCCCCTAAGCAAGCTGGTCCTGGGGCTCTGTTCACAAACACAAACAGACTCCACAGAGCCCCAGGACAACAACACAAACAGACCCCACAGAGCCCCAGGACAGCAACACAAACAGACCCCACAGAGCCCCAGGACAGCAACACAAACAGACCCCACAGAGCCCCAGGACAGCAACACAAACAGACCCCACAGAGCCCCAGGACAGCAACACAAACAGACCCCACAGAGCCCCAGGACAGCAACACAAACAGACCCCACAGAGCCCCAGGACAGCAACACAAACAGA
The DNA here is from genome assembly GCF_965601325.2 of Salmo salar. Lineage (NCBI taxonomy): Eukaryota > Metazoa > Chordata > Actinopteri > Salmoniformes > Salmonidae > Salmo > Salmo salar. The sequence goes on along the minus strand of NC_138292.1, from coordinate 99,422,611 downwards.
CCCCACAGAGCCCCAGGACAGCAACACAAACAGACCCCACAGAGCCCCAGGACAACAACACAAACAGACCCCACAGAGCCCCAGGACAGCAACACAAACAGACCCCACAGAGCCCCAGGACAGCAACACAAACAGACCCCACAGAGCCCCAGGACAGCAACACAATTAGACCCCACAGAGCCCCAGGACAGCAACACAATTAGACCCCACAGAGCCCCAGGACAGCAACACAATTAGACCCCACAGAGCCCCAGGACAGCAACACAAACAGACCCCACAGAGCCCCAGGACAGCAACACAAACAGACCCCACAGAGCCCCAGGACAGCAACACAAACAGACCCCACAGAGCCCCAGGACAGCAACACAAACAGACCCCACAGAGCCCCAGGACAGCAACACAAACAGACCCCACAGAGCCCCAGGACAGCAACACAAACAGACCCCACAGAGCCCCAGGACAGCAACACAAACAGACCCCACAGAGCCCCAGGACAGCAACACAATTAGACCCAACCAAATCATGTGAAAGCAAAAAGATAATTACTTGACACATTGGAAAGAATTAACAAAAAAAACTGAGCAAATTAGAATGCTATTTGGCCCTAAACAGAGAGTACGCAGTGGCAGAATACCTGACCACTGTGACTGACCTAAACTTAAGGAAAGCTTTGACTATGTACAGACTCAGTGAGCGTAGCCTTGCTATTGAGAAAGGCCGCCGTAGGCAGACATGGCTCTCAACAGAAGACAGGCTATGTGCAACACTGCCCATAAAATGAGGTGGAAACTGAGCTCCTCTTCCTAACCTCCTGCCAAATGTATGACCATATTAGAGACACATATTTCCCTCAGATTACACAGATACACAAAGAATTAGAAAACAAACCCGATTTTGATAAACTCCCATATCTACTGGGTGAAATACCACAGTGACCAATCACAGCAAGAAGATTTGAAAAGGTCAACCAGTGAAGAACAAAACACCATTGTAAACACAACCCATATTTATGTTTATTTATTTTCCCTTTTTGTACTTTAACTATTTGTTCATCGTTACAACACTGTATATAGACATAATATTACATTTGTAATGTCTTTATTCTTTTGGAACTTCTGTGAGTGTAATGTTTTACTGTTCATTTTATATTGTTTATTTAATTGATCTATTTCACTTGCTTTGGCGGTGTAAACAATAAAGACAATATAAAAAGATCGGAGAGGTAGACAACAGGTCAGTCTGTATAACTCACAGTAGAGAAGAACATGGTAAAGAGGTAGACGGAGGCCTCGGTGACGTAACAGCGTCGGACAGCGATGACGATGGGCGGGATGAAGAGGAGGTTACTGAGCGTGAGCAGTAGAACCGCTGTCAGCTGACGACCGTACGACTGGGCTGTGACGTCATCGGTACAGCCCCACCCGCTCCAACCTGAACACACACACAGACAATATCACAGACAGTGTCACCAGCAAAGCACCATCCCACCTCCTCCTCCATGCTTCACAGTGGGAACCACACATGCAGAGATCATCCGTTCAGCTACTCTGCGTCTCACAAAGACACGGCGGTTGGAACAAATTTGGACTCATCAGACCAAAAGGACAGGTTTCCACCAGTCTAATGTCCGTTGCTCGTGTTTCTTGGCCCAAGCAAGTCTATTTCAAAGTCCTTGACATTTTCCAGATTGACTGACCTTCTTGTCTTAAAGTAATAATGGAATGTCATTTCTCTTTGCGTATTTGAGTTGTTCTTGTCATAATATGGAATTGGTCTTTTACCAAATAGGGCAATCTTCAGTATACCACCCCTACCTTGTCACAACACAGCTGATTGGTTCAAACGCATTAAGAAGGAAAGAAATTCTACAAATTAACAAGGTACACCTGTTAATTGAAATTCATTCCAGGTGACTACCTCATGAAGCTGGTTGAGAGAATGCCAAGAGTGTGCAAAGCTGTCATCAAGGCAAAGGGTGGCTACTTTGAAGAATCACAAATATATAAAATATATTTTGACACTTTTTCCATTTACCACATGATTCCATTTGTGTTATTTACTAGTTTTGATGTCTTCACTGTTATTCTACAATGTAGAAAATAGTAAAAATAAAGAAAACCCCTGAAATAAGAAGGTGACCAAACTTTCGAATGATAGTATACACTATGATAAATGTGTGTGTGTGTGTGTGTCTCCGTGTGTCTCTCTGTGTGTATGTGTCTCTCTGTGTGTGTGTGTGTGTGTGTATGTGTCTCTCTGTGTGTGTGTGTGTGTGTGTGTATGTGTCTCTCTGTGTGTGTGTGTCTCTCTGTGTGTGTGTGTATGTGTCTCTCTGTGTGTGTGTGTATGTGTGTGTGTGTGTGTCTGTGTGAGCGTGACCTACCGGCTTTGCAGACACAGGCAGCGTAGAGATAGCTGTACGACCTCAACAGTCGACACTCTCCAAACGTCCCACAGTCCTCGATACAGGCCGATACGGACAGCTGTGGCGTCACTGTTACATTACCACAGTCACTACTGTAGAGAGACATTACATACAGACTGATACAGCTGTGGCGTCACTGTTACATTACCACAGTCACTACTGTAGAGAGACATTACATACAGCTGTGGTGTGGATGGTACATTACATACAGCTGTGGATGGTACATTACATACAGCTGTGGTGTGGGCGGTACATTACATACAGCTGTGGTGCGGACGGTACATTACATACAGCTGTGGTGCGGACGGTACATTACATACAGCTGTGGTGTGGGTGGTACATTACATACAGCTGTGGATGGTACATTACATACAGCTGTGGTGTGGATAGTACATTACATACAGCTGTGGTGTGGATGGTATATTACATACAGCTGTGGCTGGTACATTACATACAGCTGTGGCTGGTACATTACATACAGCTGTGGTGTGGATGGTACATTACATACAGCTGTGGGTGGTACATTACATACAGCTGTGGTGTGGATGGTACATTACATACAGCTGTGGTGTGGATGGTACATTACATACAGCTGTGGATGGTACATTACATACAGCTGTGGTGTGGACGGTACATTACATACAGCTGTGGTGTGGACGGTACATTACATACAGCTGTGGTGTGGACGGTACATTACATACAGCTGTGGTGCGGACAGTACATTACATACAGCTGTGGTGTGGGTGGTACATTACATACAGCTGTGGATGGTACATTACATACAGCTGTGGTGTGGATGGTACATTACATACAGCTGTGGTGTGGATGGTACATTACATACATCTGTGGTGTGGGTGGTACATTACATACAGCTGTGGTGTGGGTGGTACATTACATACAGCTGTGGATGGTACATTACATACAGCTGTGGTGCGGACGGTACATTACATACAGCTGTGGTGCGGACGGTACATTACATACAGCTGCGGTGCGGACGGTACATTACATACAGCTGTGGATGGTACATTACATACAGCTGTGGTGTGGATGGTACATTACATACAGCTGTGGTGCGGACGGTACATTACATACAGCTGTGGATGGTACATTACATACAGCTGTGGCTGGTACATTACATACAGCTGTGGGTGGTACATTACATACAGCTGTGGTGCGGACGGTACATTACATACAGCTGTGGTGTGGATAGTACATTACATACAGCTGTGGACGGTACATTACATACAGCTGTGGTGTGGATGGTACATTACATACAGCTGTGGTGTGGATGGTACGTTACATACAGCTGTGGATGGTACATTACATACAGCTGTGGTGTGGATAGTACATTACATACAGCTGTGGTGTGGATAGTACATTACATACAGCTGTGGACGGTACATTACATACAGCTGTGGTGTGGATGGTACATTACATACAGCTGTGGTGTGGATGGTACATTACATACAGCTGTGGTGTGGGTGGTACATTACATACAGCTGTGGTGTGGGTGGTACATTACATACAGCTGTGGTGTGGATGGTACATTACATACAGCAGTGGATGGTACATTACATACAGCTGTGGTGCGGACGGTACATTACATACAGCTGTGGTGCGGATGGTACATTACATACAGCTGTGGTGCGGACGGTACATTACATACAGCTGTGGATGGTACATTACATACAGCTGTGGTGCGGACGGTACATTACATACAGCTGTGGTGCGGACGGTACATTACATACAGCTGTGGACGGTACATTACATACAGCTGTGGTGTGGATGGTACATTACATACAGCTGTGGTGTGGATAGTACATTACATACAGCTGTGGTGTGGATGGTACATTACATACAGCTGTGGATGGTACATTACATACAGCTGTGGTGTGGGTGGTACATTACATACAGCTGTGGTGTGGGTGGTACATTACATACAGCTGTGATGTGGACGGTACATTACATACAGCTGTGGTGTGGATGGTACATTACATACAGCTGTGGATGGTACATTACATACAGCTGTGGATGGTACATTACATACAGCTGTGGTGTGGGTGGTACATTACATACAGCTGTGGTGTGGATGGTACATTACATACAGCTGTGGATGGTACATTACATACAGCTGTGGTGTGGATGGTACATTACATACAGCTGTGGATGGTACATTACATACAGCTGTGGATGGTACATTACATACAGCTGTGGTGTGGGTGGTACATTACATACAGCTGTGGTGTGGATGGTACATTACATACAGCTGTGGATGGTACATTACATACAGCTGTGGTGTGGGTGGTGCATTACATACAGCTGTGGTGTGGGTGGTACATTACATACAGCTGTGGTGTGGGTGGTACATTACATACAGCTGTGGATGGTACATTACATAAAGCTGTGGTGTGGATGGTACATTACATACAGCTGTGGTGTGGATGGTACATTACATACAGCTGTGGATGGTACATTACATACAGCTGTGGTGTGGACGGTACATTACATACAGCTGTGGTGTGGACGGTACATTACATACAGCTGTGGTGTGGATGGTACATTACATACAGCTGTGGGTGGTACATTACATACAGCTGTGGTGTGGACGGTACATTACATACAGCTGTGGTGTGGACGGTACATTACATACAGCTGTGGTGTGGATGGTACATTACATACAGCTGTG
>NC_138292.1:99387500-99407500 GCF_965601325.2 Salmo salar | reverse complement strand
AGGACCTGCTAAATGAACTAGTGTAGCCCCACAGCCACATCAGGACCTGCTAAATGAACTAGTGTAGCCCCACAGCCACATCAGGGCCTGCTAAATGAACTAGTGTAGCCCACAGCCACATCAGGACCTGCTAAATGAACTAGTGTAGCCCCACAGCCACATCAGGACCTGCTAAATGAACTAGTGTAGCCCCACAGCCACATCAGGACCTGCTAAATGAACTAGTGTAGCCCCACAGCCACATCAGGACCTGCTAAATGAACTAGTGTCGCCCACAGCCACATCAGGACCTGCTAAATGAAGTAGTGTAGCCCCACAGCCACATCAGGACCTGCTAAATGAACTAGTGTAGCCCCACAGCCACATCAGGACCTGCTAAATGAACTAGTGTAGCCCCACAGCCACATCAGGACCTGCTAAATGAACTAGTGTCGCCCACAGCCACATCAGGACCTGCTAAATGAAGTAGTGTAGCCCCACAGCCACATCAGGACCTGCTAAATGAACTAGTGTAGCCCCACAGCCACATCAGGACCTGCTAAATGAACTAGTGTAGCCCCACAGCCACATCAGGACCTGCTAAATGAACTAGTGTAGCCCCACAGCCACATCAGGACCTGCTAAATGAACTAGTGTAGCCCCACAGCCACATCAGGACCTGCTAAATGAACTAGTGTAGCCCCACAGCCACATCAGGACCTGCTAAATGAACTAGTGTAGCCCCACAGCCACATCAGGACCTGCTAAATGAACTAGTGTAGCCCCACAGCCACATCAGGACCTGCTAAATGAACTAGTGTAGCCCCACAGCCACATCAGGACCTGCTAAATGAACTAGTGTAGCCCCACAGCCACATCAGGACCTGCTAAATGAACTAGTGTAGCCCACAGCCACATCAGGACCTGCTAAATGAACTAGTGTAGCCCACAGCCACATCAGGACCTGCTAAATGAACTAGTGTAGCCCCACAGCCACATCAGGACCTGCTAAATGAACTAGTGTAGCCCCACAGCCACATCAGGACCTGCTAAATGAACTAGTGTAGCCCCACAGCCACATCAGGACCTGCTAAATGAACTAGTGTCGCCCACAGCCACATCAGGACCTGCTAAATGAACTAGTGTAGCCCCACAGCCACATCAGGACCTGCTAAATGAACTAGTGTAGCCCACAGCCACATCAGGACCTGCTAAATGAACTAGTGTAGCCCCACAGCCACATCAGGACCTGCTAAATGAACTAGTGTAGCCCCACAGCCACATCAGGACCTGCTAAATGAACTAGTGTAGCCCCACAGCCACATCAGGACCTGCTAAATGAACTAGTGTAGCCCACAGCCACATCAGGACCTGCTAAATGAACTAGTGTAGCCCCACAGCCACATCAGGACCTGCTAAATGAACTAGTGTAGCCCACAGCCACATCAGGACCTGCTAAATGAACTAGTGTAGCCCCACAGCCACATCAGGACCTGCTAAATGAACTAGTGTAGCCCCACAGCCACATCAGGACCTGCTAAATGAACTAGTGTAGCCCCACAGCCACATCAGGACCTGCTAAATGAACTAGTGTAGCCCACAGCCACATCAGGACCTGCTAAATGAACTAGTGTAGCCCCACAGCCACATCAGGACCTGCTAAATGAACTAGTGTAGCCCCACAGCCACATCAGGACCTGCTAAATGAACTAGTGTAGCCCCACAGCCACATCAGGACCTGCTAAATGAACTAGTGTAGCCCCACAGCCACATCAGGACCTGCTAAATGAACTAGTGTAGCCCCACAGCCACATCAGGACCTGCTAAATGAACTAGTGTAGCCCCACAGCCACATCAGGACCTGCTAAATGAACTAGTGTAGCCCCACAGCCACATCAGGACCTGCTAAATGAACTAGTGTAGCCCCACAGCCACATCAGGACCTGCTAAATGAACTAGTGTAGCCCACAGCCACATCAGGACCTGCTAAATGAACTAGTGTAGCCCCACAGCCACATCAGGACCTGCTAAATGAACTAGTGTAGCCCCACAGCCACATCAGGACCTGCTAAATGAACTAGTGTAGCCCCACAGCCACATCAGGACCTGCTAAATGAACTAGTGTAGCCCACAGCCACATCAGGACCTGCTAAATGAACTAGTGTAGCCCCACAGCCACATCAGGACCTGCTAAATGAACTAGTGTAGCCCCACAGCCACATCAGGACCTGCTAAATGAACTAGTGTAGCCCCACAGCCACATCAGGACCTGCTAAATGAACTAGTGTAGCCCCACAGCCACATCAGGACCTGCTAAATGAACTAGTGTAGCCCCACAGCCACATCAGGACCTGCTAAATGAACTAGTGTAGCCCCACAGCCACATCAGGACCTGCTAAATGAACTAGTGTAGCCCCACAGCCACATCAGGACCTGCTAAATGAACTAGTGTAGCCCACAGCCACATCAGGACCTGCTAAATGAACTAGTGTAGCCCCACAGCCACATCAGGACCTGCTAAATGAACTAGTGTAGCCCCACAGCCACATCAGGACCTGCTAAATGAACTAGTGTAGCCCCACAGCCACATCAGGACCTGCTAAATGAACTAGTGTAGCCCCACAGCCACATCAGGACCTGCTAAATGAACTAGTGTAGCCCCACAGCCACATCAGGACCTGCTAAATGAACTAGTGTAGCCCACAGCCACATCAGGACCTGCTAAATGAACTAGTGTAGCCCCACAGCCACATCAGGACCTGCTAAATGAACTAGTGTAGCCCCACAGCCACATCAGGACCTGCTAAATGAACTAGTGTAGCCCCACAGCCACATCAGGACCTGCTAAATGAACTAGTGTAGCCCCACAGCCACATCAGGACCTGCTAAATGAACTAGTGTCGCCCACAGCCACATCAGGACCTGCTAAATGAACTAGTGTAGCCCCACAGCCACATCAGGACCTGCTAAATGAACTAGTGTAGCCCCACAGCCACATCAGGACCTGCTAAATGAACTAGTGTAGCCCCACAGCCACATCAGGACCTGCTAAATGAACTAGTGTAGCCCCACAGCCACATCAGGACCTGCTAAATGAACTAGTGTAGCCCCACAGCCACATCAGGACCTGCTAAATGAACTAGTGTAGCCCCACAGCCACATCAGGACCTGCTAAATGAACTAGTGTAGCCCACAGCCACATCAGGACCTGCTAAATGAACTAGTGTAGCCCCACAGCCACATCAGGACCTGCTAAATGAACTAGTGTAGCCCACAGCCACATCAGGACCTGCTAAATGAACTAGTGTAGCCCCACAGCCACATCAGGACCTGCTAAATGAACTAGTGTAGCCCCACAGCCACATCAGGACCTGCTAAATGAACTAGTGTAGCCCCACAGCCACATCAGGACCTGCTAAATGAACTAGTGTAGCCCCACAGCCACATCAGGACCTGCTAAATGAACTAGTGTAGCCCCACAGCCACATCAGGACCTGCTAAATGAACTAGTGTAGCCCCACAGCCACATCAGGACCTGCTAAATGAACTAGTGTAGCCCCACAGCCACATCAGGACCTGCTAAATGAACTAGTGTCGCCCCACAGCCACATCAGGACCTGCTAAATGAACTAGTGTAGCCCCACAGCCACATCAGGACCTGCTAAATGAACTAGTGTAGCCCCACAGCCACATCAGGACCTGCTAAATGAACTAGTGTAGCCCCACAGCCACATCAGGACCTGCTAAATGAACTAGTGTAGCCCCACAGCCACATCAGGACCTGCTAAATGAACTAGTGTAGCCCCACAGCCACATCAGGACCTGCTAAATGAACTAGTGTAGCCCACAGCCACATCAGGACCTGCTAAATGAACTAGTGTAGCCCCACAGCCACATCAGGACCTGCTAAATGAACTAGTGTAGCCCCACAGCCACATCAGGACCTGCTAAATGAACTAGTGTAGCCCCACAGCCACATCAGGACCTGCTAAATGAACTAGTGTAGCCCCACAGCCACATCAGGACCTGCTAAATGAACTAGTGTAGCCCCACAGCCACATCAGGACCTGCTAAATGAACTAGTGTAGCCCCACAGCCACATCAGGACCTGCTAAATGAACTAGTGTAGCCCCACAGCCACATCAGGACCTGCTAAATGAACTAGTGTAGCCCCACAGCCACATCAGGACCTGCTAAATGAACTAGTGTAGCCCCACAGCCACATCAGGACCTGCTAAATGAACTAGTGTAGCCCCACAGCCACATCAGGACCTGCTAAATGAACTAGTGTAGCCCCACAGCCACATCAGGACCTGCTAAATGAACTAGTGTAGCCCCACAGCCACATCAGGACCTGCTAAATGAACTAGTGTAGCCCCACAGCCACATCAGGACCTGCTAAATGAACTAGTGTAGCCCCACAGCCACATCAGGACCTGCTAAATGAACTAGTGTAGCCCCACAGCCACATCAGGACCTGCTAAATGAACTAGTGTAGCCCCACAGCCACATCAGGACCTGCTAAATGAACTAGTGTAGCCCCACAGCCACATCAGGACCTGCTAAATGAACTAGTGTAGCCCACAGCCACATCAGGACCTGCTAAATGAACTAGTGTAGCCCCACAGCCACATCAGGACCTGCTAAATGAACTAGTGTAGCCCCACAGCCACATCAGGACCTGCTAAATGAACTAGTGTAGCCCCACAGCCACATCAGGACCTGCTAAATGAACTAGTGTAGCCCCACAGCCACATCAGGACCTGCTAAATGAACTAGTGTAGCCCCACAGCCACATCAGGACCTGCTAAATGAACTAGTGTAGCCCCACAGCCACATCAGGACCTGCTAAATGAACTAGTGTAGCCCCACAGCCACATCAGGACCTGCTAAATGAACTAGTGTAGCCCCACAGCCACATCAGGACCTGCTAAATGAACTAGTGTAGCCCCACAGCCACATCAGGACCTGCTAAATGAACTAGTGTAGCCCCACAGCCACATCAGGACCTGCTAAATGAACTAGTGTAGCCCCACAGCCACATCAGGACCTGCTAAATGAACTAGTGTAGCCCCACAGCCACATCAGGACCTGCTAAATGAACTAGTGTAGCCCCACAGCCACATCAGGACCTGCTAAATGAACTAGTGTAGCCCCACAGCCACATCAGGACCTGCTAAATGAACTAGTGTAGCCCCACAGCCACATCAGGACCTGCTAAATGAACTAGTGTAGCCCCACAGCCACATCAGGACCTGCTAAATGAACTAGTGTAGCCCACAGCCACATCAGGACCTGCTAAATGAACTAGTGTAGCCCCACAGCCACATCAGGACCTGCTAAATGAACTAGTGTAGCCCCACAGCCACATCAGGACCTGCTAAATGAACTAGTGTAGCCCCACAGCCACATCAGGACCTGCTAAATGAACTAGTGTAGCCCCACAGCCACATCAGGACCTGCTAAATGAACTAGTGTAGCCCCACAGCCACATCAGGACCTGCTAAATGAACTAGTGTAGCCCCACAGCCACATCAGGACCTGCTAAATGAACTAGTGTAGCCCCACAGCCACATCAGGACCTGCTAAATGAACTAGTGTAGCCCACAGCCACATCAGGACCTGCTAAATGAACTAGTGTAGCCCCACAGCCACATCAGGACCTGCTAAATGAACTAGTGTAGCCCCACAGCCACATCAGGACCTGCTAAATGAACTAGTGTAGCCCCACAGCCACATCAGGACCTGCTAAATGAACTAGTGTAGCCCCACAGCCACATCAGGACCTGCTAAATGAACTAGTGTAGCCCCACAGCCACATCAGGACCTGCTAAATGAACTAGTGTAGCCCCACAGCCACATCAGGACCTGCTAAATGAACTAGTGTAGCCCCACAGCCACATCAGGACCTGCTAAATGAACTAGTGTAGCCCCACAGCCACATCAGGACCTGCTAAATGAACTAGTGTAGCCCCACAGCCACATCAGGACCTGCTAAATGAACTAGTGTAGCCCCACAGCCACATCAGGACCTGCTAAATGAACTAGTGTAGCCCCACAGCCACATCAGGACCTGCTAAATGAACTAGTGTAGCCCCACAGCCACATCAGGACCTGCTAAATGAACTAGTGTAGCCCCACAGCCACATCAGGACCTGCTAAATGAACTAGTGTAGCCCCACAGCCACATCAGGACCTGCTAAATGAACTAGTGTAGCCCCACAGCCACATCAGGACCTGCTAAATGAACTAGTGTAGCCCCACAGCCACATCAGGACCTGCTAAATGAACTAGTGTAGCCCCACAGCCACATCAGGACCTGCTAAATGAACTAGTGTAGCCCCACAGCCACATCAGGACCTGCTAAATGAACTAGTGTAGCCCCACAGCCACATCAGGACCTGCTAAATGAACTAGTGTAGCCCCACAGCCACATCAGGACCTGCTAAATGAACTAGTGTAGCCCCACAGCCACATCAGGACCTGCTAAATGAACTAGTGTAGCCCCACAGCCACATCAGGACCTGCTAAATGAACTAGTGTAGCCCCACAGCCACATCAGGACCTGCTAAATGAACTAGTGTAGCCCCACAGCCACATCAGGACCTGCTAAATGAACTAGTGTAGCCCCACAGCCACATCAGGACCTGCTAAATGAACTAGTGTAGCCCCACAGCCACATCAGGACCTGCTAAATGAACTAGTGTAGCCCCACAGCCACATCAGGACCTGCTAAATGAACTAGTGTAGCCCCACAGCCACATCAGGACCTGCTAAATGAACTAGTGTAGCCCCACAGCCACATCAGGACCTGCTAAATGAACTAGTGTAGCCCCACAGCCACATCAGGACCTGCTAAATGAACTAGTGTAGCCCCACAGCCACATCAGGACCTGCTAAATGAACTAGTGTAGCCCCACAGCCACATCAGGACCTGCTAAATGAACTAGTGTAGCCCCACAGCCACATCAGGACCTGCTAAATGAACTAGTGTAGCCCCACAGCCACATCAGGACCTGCTAAATGAACTAGTGTAGCCCCACAGCCACATCAGGACCTGCTAAATGAACTAGTGTAGCCCCACAGCCACATCAGGACCTGCTAAATGAACTAGTGTAGCCCCACAGCCACATCAGGACCTGCTAAATGAACTAGTGTAGCCCCACAGCCACATCAGGACCTGCTAAATGAACTAGTGTAGCCCCACAGCCACATCAGGACCTGCTAAATGAACTAGTGTAGCCCCACAGCCACATCAGGACCTGCTAAATGAACTAGTGTAGCCCCACAGCCACATCAGGACCTGCTAAATGAACTAGTGTAGCCCCACAGCCACATCAGGACCTGCTAAATGAACTAGTGTAGCCCCACAGCCACATCAGGACCTGCTAAATGAACTAGTGTAGCCCCACAGCCACATCAGGACCTGCTAAATGAACTAGTGTAGCCCCACAGCCACATCAGGACCTGCTAAATGAACTAGTGTAGCCCCACAGCCACATCAGGACCTGCTAAATGAACTAGTGTAGCCCACAGCCACATCAGGACCTGCTAAATGAACTAGTGTAGCCCCACAGCCACATCAGGACCTGCTAAATGAACTAGTGTAGCCCACAGCCACATCAGGACCTGCTAAATGAACTAGTGTAGCCCCACAGCCACATCAGGACCTGCTAAATGAACTAGTGTAGCCCCACAGCCACATCAGGACCTGCTAAATGAACTAGTGTAGCCCCACAGCCACATCAGGACCTGCTAAATGAACTAGTGTAGCCCCACAGCCACATCAGGACCTGCTAAATGAACTAGTGTAGCCCCACAGCCACATCAGGACCTGCTAAATGAACTAGTGTAGCCCCACAGCCACATCAGGACCTGCTAAATGAACTAGTGTAGCCCCACAGCCACATCAGGACCTGCTAAATGAACTAGTGTAGCCCCACAGCCACATCAGGACCTGCTAAATGAACTAGTGTAGCCCCACAGCCACATCAGGACCTGCTAAATGAACTAGTGTAGCCCCACAGCCACATCAGGACCTGCTAAATGAACTAGTGTAGCCCACAGCCACATCAGGACCTGCTAAATGAACTAGTGTAGCCCCACAGCCACATCAGGACCTGCTAAATGAACTAGTGTAGCCCCACAGCCACATCAGGACCTGCTAAATGAACTAGTGTAGCCCCACAGCCACATCAGGACCTGCTAAATGAACTAGTGTAGCCCCACAGCCACATCAGGACCTGCTAAATGAACTAGTGTAGCCCCACAGCCACATCAGGACCTGCTAAATGAACTAGTGTAGCCCCACAGCCACATCAGGACCTGCTAAATGAACTAGTGTAGCCCCACAGCCACATCAGGACCTGCTAAATGAACTAGTGTAGCCCACAGCCACATCAGGACCTGCTAAATGAACTAGTGTAGCCCCACAGCCACATCAGGACCTGCTAAATGAACTAGTGTAGCCCCACAGCCACATCAGGACCTGCTAAATGAACTAGTGTAGCCCCACAGCCACATCAGGACCTGCTAAATGAACTAGTGTAGCCCACAGCCACATCAGGACCTGCTAAATGAACTAGTGTAGCCCCACAGCCACATCAGGACCTGCTAAATGAACTAGTGTAGCCCCACAGCCACATCAGGACCTGCTAAATGAACTAGTGTAGCCCCACAGCCACATCAGGACCTGCTAAATGAACTAGTGTAGCCCCACAGCCACATCAGGACCTGCTAAATGAACTAGTGTAGCCCCACAGCCACATCAGGACCTGCTAAATGAACTAGTGTAGCCCCACAGCCACATCAGGACCTGCTAAATGAACTAGTGTAGCCCCACAGCCACATCAGGACCTGCTAAATGAACTAGTGTAGCCCCACAGCCACATCAGGACCTGCTAAATGAACTAGTGTAGCCCCACAGCCACATCAGGACCTGCTAAATGAACTAGTGTAGCCCCACAGCCACATCAGGACCTGCTAAATGAACTAGTGTAGCCCCACAGCCACATCAGGACCTGCTAAATGAACTAGTGTAGCCCCACAGCCACATCAGGACCTGCTAAATGAACTAGTGTAGCCCCACAGCCACATCAGGACCTGCTAAATGAACTAGTGTAGCCCCACAGCCACATCAGGACCTGCTAAATGAACTAGTGTAGCCCCACAGCCACATCAGGACCTGCTAAATGAACTAGTGTAGCCCCACAGCCACATCAGGACCTGCTAAATGAACTAGTGTAGCCCCACAGCCACATCAGGACCTGCTAAATGAACTAGTGTAGCCCCACAGCCACATCAGGACCTGCTAAATGAACTAGTGTAGCCCCACAGCCACATCAGGACCTGCTAAATGAACTAGTGTAGCCCCACAGCCACATCAGGACCTGCTAAATGAACTAGTGTAGCCCCACAGCCACATCAGGACCTGCTAAATGAACTAGTGTAGCCCCACAGCCACATCAGGACCTGCTAAATGAACTAGTGTAGCCCCACAGCCACATCAGGACCTGCTAAATGAACTAGTGTAGCCCCACAGCCACATCAGGACCTGCTAAATGAACTAGTGTAGCCCCACAGCCACATCAGGACCTGCTAAATGAACTAGTGTAGCCCCACAGCCACATCAGGACCTGCTAAATGAACTAGTGTAGCCCCACAGCCACATCAGGACCTGCTAAATGAACTAGTGTAGCCCCACAGCCACATCAGGACCTGCTAAATGAACTAGTGTAGCCCCACAGCCACATCAGGACCTGCTAAATGAACTAGTGTAGCCCCACAGCCACATCAGGACCTGCTAAATGAACTAGTGTAGCCCCACAGCCACATCAGGACCTGCTAAATGAACTAGTGTAGCCCCACAGCCACATCAGGACCTGCTAAATGAACTAGTGTAGCCCCACAGCCACATCAGGACCTGCTAAATGAACTAGTGTAGCCCCACAGCCACATCAGGACCTGCTAAATGAACTAGTGTAGCCCCACAGCCACATCAGGACCTGCTAAATGAACTAGTGTAGCCCCAC
The DNA here is from genome assembly GCF_965601325.2 of Salmo salar. NCBI lineage: Eukaryota > Metazoa > Chordata > Actinopteri > Salmoniformes > Salmonidae > Salmo > Salmo salar. The sequence goes on along the minus strand of NC_138292.1, from coordinate 99,397,490 downwards.
AGCCACATCAGGACCTGCTAAATGAACTAGTGTAGCCCCACAGCCACATCAGGACCTGCTAAATGAACTAGTGTAGCCCCACAGCCACATCAGGACCTGCTAAATGAACTAGTGTAGCCCCACAGCCACATCAGGACCTGCTAAATGAACTAGTGTAGCCCCACAGCCACATCAGGACCTGCTAAATGAACTAGTGTAGCCCCACAGCCACATCAGGACCTGCTAAATGAACTAGTGTAGCCCCACAGCCACATCAGGACCTGCTAAATGAACTAGTGTAGCCCCACAGCCACATCAGGACCTGCTAAATGAACTAGTGTAGCCCCACAGCCACATCAGGACCTGCTAAATGAACTAGTGTAGCCCCACAGCCACATCAGGACCTGCTAAATGAACTAGTGTAGCCCCACAGCCACATCAGGACCTGCTAAATGAACTAGTGTAGCCCCACAGCCACATCAGGACCTGCTAAATGAACTAGTGTAGCCCCACAGCCACATCAGGACCTGCTAAATGAACTAGTGTAGCCCCACAGCCACATCAGGACCTGCTAAATGAACTAGTGTAGCCCCACAGCCACATCAGGACCTGCTAAATGAACTAGTGTAGCCCCACAGCCACATCAGGACCTGCTAAATGAACTAGTGTAGCCCCACAGCCACATCAGGACCTGCTAAATGAACTAGTGTAGCCCCACAGCCACATCAGGACCTGCTAAATGAACTAGTGTAGCCCCACAGCCACATCAGGACCTGCTAAATGAACTAGTGTAGCCCCACAGCCACATCAGGACCTGCTAAATGAACTAGTGTAGCCCCACAGCCACATCAGGACCTGCTAAATGAACTAGTGTAGCCCCACAGCCACATCAGGACCTGCTAAATGAACTAGTGTAGCCCCACAGCCACATCAGGACCTGCTAAATGAACTAGTGTAGCCCCACAGCCACATCAGGACCTGCTAAATGAACTAGTGTAGCCCCACAGCCACATCAGGACCTGCTAAATGAACTAGTGTAGCCCCACAGCCACATCAGGACCTGCTAAATGAACTAGTGTAGCCCCACAGCCACATCAGGACCTGCTAAATGAACTAGTGTAGCCCCACAGCCACATCAGGACCTGCTAAATGAACTAGTGTAGCCCCACAGCCACATCAGGACCTGCTAAATGAACTAGTGTAGCCCCACAGCCACATCAGGACCTGCTAAATGAACTAGTGTAGCCCCACAGCCACATCAGGACCTGCTAAATGAACTAGTGTAGCCCCACAGCCACATCAGGACCTGCTAAATGAACTAGTGTAGCCCACAGCCACATCAGGACCTGCTAAATGAACTAGTGTAGCCCCACAGCCACATCAGGACCTGCTAAATGAACTAGTGTAGCCCCACAGCCACATCAGGACCTGCTAAATGAACTAGTGTAGCCCCACAGCCACATCAGGACCTGCTAAATGAACTAGTGTAGCCCCACAGCCACATCAGGACCTGCTAAATGAACTAGTGTAGCCCCACAGCCACATCAGGACCTGCTAAATGAACTAGTGTAGCCCCACAGCCACATCAGGACCTGCTAAATGAACTAGTGTAGCCCCACAGCCACATCAGGACCTGCTAAATGAACTAGTGTAGCCCCACAGCCACATCAGGACCTGCTAAATGAACTAGTGTAGCCCCACAGCCACATCAGGACCTGCTAAATGAACTAGTGTAGCCCCACAGCCACATCAGGACCTGCTAAATGAACTAGTGTAGCCCCACAGCCACATCAGGACCTGCTAAATGAACTAGTGTAGCCCCACAGCCACATCAGGACCTGCTAAATGAACTAGTGTAGCCCCACAGCCACATCAGGACCTGCTAAATGAACTAGTGTAGCCCCACAGCCACATCAGGACCTGCTAAATGAACTAGTGTAGCCCACAGCCACATCAGGACCTGCTAAATGAACTAGTGTAGCCCCACAGCCACATCAGGACCTGCTAAATGAACTAGTGTAGCCCCACAGCCACATCAGGACCTGCTAAATGAACTAGTGTAGCCCCACAGCCACATCAGGACCTGCTAAATGAACTAGTGTAGCCCCACAGCCACATCAGGACCTGCTAAATGAACTAGTGTAGCCCCACAGCCACATCAGGACCTGCTAAATGAACTAGTGTAGCCCCACAGCCACATCAGGACCTGCTAAATGAACTAGTGTAGCCCCACAGCCACATCAGGACCTGCTAAATGAACTAGTGTAGCCCCACAGCCACATCAGGACCTGCTAAATGAACTAGTGTAGCCCCACAGCCACATCAGGACCTGCTAAATGAACTAGTGTAGCCCCACAGCCACATCAGGACCTGCTAAATGAACTAGTGTAGCCCCACAGCCACATCAGGACCTGCTAAATGAACTAGTGTAGCCCCACAGCCACATCAGGACCTGCTAAATGAACTAGTGTAGCCCCACAGCCACATCAGGACCTGCTAAATGAACTAGTGTAGCCCCACAGCCACATCAGGACCTGCTAAATGAACTAGTGTAGCCCACAGCCACATCAGGACCTGCTAAATGAACTAGTGTAGCCCCACAGCCACATCAGGACCTGCTAAATGAACTAGTGTAGCCCCACAGCCACATCAGGACCTGCTAAATGAACTAGTGTAGCCCCACAGCCACATCAGGACCTGCTAAATGAACTAGTGTAGCCCCACAGCCACATCAGGACCTGCTAAATGAACTAGTGTAGCCCCACAGCCACATCAGGACCTGCTAAATGAACTAGTGTAGCCCCACAGCCACATCAGGACCTGCTAAATGAACTAGTGTAGCCCCACAGCCACATCAGGACCTGCTAAATGAACTAGTGTAGCCCCACAGCCACATCAGGACCTGCTAAATGAACTAGTGTAGCCCCACAGCCACATCAGGACCTGCTAAATGAACTAGTGTAGCCCCACAGCCACATCAGGACCTGCTAAATGAACTAGTGTAGCCCCACAGCCACATCAGGACCTGCTAAATGAACTAGTGTAGCCCCACAGCCACATCAGGACCTGCTAAATGAACTAGTGTAGCCCCACAGCCACATCAGGACCTGCTAAATGAACTAGTGTAGCCCCACAGCCACATCAGGACCTGCTAAATGAACTAGTGTAGCCCCACAGCCACATCAGGACCTGCTAAATGAACTAGTGTAGCCCCACAGCCACATCAGGACCTGCTAAATGAACTAGTGTAGCCCCACAGCCACATCAGGACCTGCTAAATGAACTAGTGTAGCCCCACAGCCACATCAGGACCTGCTAAATGAACTAGTGTAGCCCCACAGCCACATCAGGACCTGCTAAATGAACTAGTGTAGCCCCACAGCCACATCAGGACCTGCTAAATGAACTAGTGTAGCCCCACAGCCACATCAGGACCTGCTAAATGAACTAGTGTAGCCCCACAGCCACATCAGGACCTGCTAAATGAACTAGTGTAGCCCCACAGCCACATCAGGACCTGCTAAATGAACTAGTGTAGCCCACAGCCACATCAGGACCTGCTAAATGAACTAGTGTAGCCCCACAGCCACATCAGGACCTGCTAAATGAACTAGTGTAGCCCCACAGCCACATCAGGACCTGCTAAATGAACTAGTGTAGCCCCACAGCCACATCAGGACCTGCTAAATGAACTAGTGTAGCCCCACAGCCACATCAGGACCTGCTAAATGAACTAGTGTAGCCCCACAGCCACATCAGGACCTGCTAAATGAACTAGTGTAGCCCCACAGCCACATCAGGACCTGCTAAATGAACTAGTGTAGCCCCACAGCCACATCAGGACCTGCTAAATGAACTAGTGTAGCCCCACAGCCACATCAGGACCTGCTAAATGAACTAGTGTAGCCCCACAGCCACATCAGGACCTGCTAAATGAACTAGTGTAGCCCCACAGCCACATCAGGACCTGCTAAATGAACTAGTGTAGCCCCACAGCCACATCAGGACCTGCTAAATGAACTAGTGTAGCCCCACAGCCACATCAGGACCTGCTAAATGAACTAGTGTAGCCCCACAGCCACATCAGGACCTGCTAAATGAACTAGTGTAGCCCCACAGCCACATCAGGACCTGCTAAATGAACTAGTGTAGCCCCACAGCCACATCAGGACCTGCTAAATGAACTAGTGTAGCCCCACAGCCACATCAGGACCTGCTAAATGAACTAGTGTAGCCCCACAGCCACATCAGGACCTGCTAAATGAACTAGTGTAGCCCCACAGCCACATCAGGACCTGCTAAATGAACTAGTGTAGCCCCACAGCCACATCAGGACCTGCTAAATGAACTAGTGTAGCCCCACAGCCACATCAGGACCTGCTAAATGAACTAGTGTAGCCCCACAGCCACATCAGGACCTGCTAAATGAACTAGTGTAGCCCCACAGCCACATCAGGACCTGCTAAATGAACTAGTGTAGCCCACAGCCACATCAGGACCTGCTAAATGAACTAGTGTAGCCCCACAGCCACATCAGGACCTGCTAAATGAACTAGTGTAGCCCCACAGCCACATCAGGACCTGCTAAATGAACTAGTGTAGCCCCACAGCCACATCAGGACCTGCTAAATGAACTAGTGTAGCCCCACAGCCACATCAGGACCTGCTAAATGAACTAGTGTAGCCCCACAGCCACATCAGGACCTGCTAAATGAACTAGTGTAGCCCCACAGCCACATCAGGACCTGCTAAATGAACTAGTGTAGCCCCACAGCCACATCAGGACCTGCTAAATGAACTAGTGTAGCCCCACAGCCACATCAGGACCTGCTAAATGAACTAGTGTAGCCCCACAGCCACATCAGGACCTGCTAAATGAACTAGTGTAGCCCCACAGCCACATCAGGACCTGCTAAATGAACTAGTGTAGCCCCACAGCCACATCAGGACCTGCTAAATGAACTAGTGTAGCCCCACAGCCACATCAGGACCTGCTAAATGAACTAGTGTAGCCCCACAGCCACATCAGGACCTGCTAAATGAACTAGTGTAGCCCCACAGCCACATCAGGACCTGCTAAATGAACTAGTGTAGCCCCACAGCCACATCAGGACCTGCTAAATGAACTAGTGTAGCCCCACAGCCACATCAGGACCTGCTAAATGAACTAGTGTAGCCCCACAGCCACATCAGGACCTGCTAAATGAACTAGTGTAGCCCCACAGCCACATCAGGACCTGCTAAATGAACTAGTGTAGCCCCACAGCCACATCAGGACCTGCTAAATGAACTAGTGTAGCCCCACAGCCACATCAGGACCTGCTAAATGAACTAGTGTAGCCCCACAGCCACATCAGGACCTGCTAAATGAACTAGTGTAGCCCACAGCCACATCAGGACCTGCTAAATGAACTAGTGTAGCCCCACAGCCACATCAGGACCTGCTAAATGAACTAGTGTAGCCCCACAGCCACATCAGGACCTGCTAAATGAACTAGTGTAGCCCCACAGCCACATCAGGACCTGCTAAATGAACTAGTGTAGCCCACAGCCACATCAGGACCTGCTAAATGAACTAGTGTAGCCCCACAGCCACATCAGGACCTGCTAAATGAACTAGTGTAGCCCCACAGCCACATCAGGACCTGCTAAATGAACTAGTGTAGCCCCACAGCCACATCAGGACCTGCTAAATGAACTAGTGTAGCCCCACAGCCACATCAGGACCTGCTAAATGAACTAGTGTAGCCCACAGCCACATCAGGACCTGCTAAATGAACTAGTGTAGCCCCACAGCCACATCAGGACCTGCTAAATGAACTAGTGTAGCCCCACAGCCACATCAGGACCTGCTAAATGAACTAGTGTAGCCCCACAGCCACATCAGGACCTGCTAAATGAACTAGTGTAGCCCCACAGCCACATCAGGACCTGCTAAATGAACTAGTGTAGCCCCACAGCCACATCAGGACCTGCTAAATGAACTAGTGTAGCCCACAGCCACATCAGGACCTGCTAAATGAACTAGTGTAGCCCACAGCCACATCAGGACCTGCTAAATGAACTAGTGTAGCCCCACAGCCACATCAGGACCTGCTAAATGAACTAGTGTAGCCCCACAGCCACATCAGGACCTGCTAAATGAACTAGTGTAGCCCACAGCCACATCAGGACCTGCTAAATGAACTAGTGTAGCCCCACAGCCACATCAGGACCTGCTAAATGAACTAGTGTAGCCCCACAGCCACATCAGGACCTGCTAAATGAACTAGTGTAGCCCCACAGCCACATCAGGACCTGCTAAATGAACTAGTGTAGCCCCACAGCCACATCAGGACCTGCTAAATGAACTAGTGTAGCCCCACAGCCACATCAGGACCTGCTAAATGAACTAGTGTAGCCCACAGCCACATCAGGACCTGCTAAATGAACTAGTGTAGCCCCACAGCCACATCAGGACCTGCTAAATGAACTAGTGTAGCCCCACAGCCACATCAGGACCTGCTAAATGAACTAGTGTAGCCCCACAGCCACATCAGGACCTGCTAAATGAACTAGTGTAGCCCCACAGCCACATCAGGACCTGCTAAATGAACTAGTGTAGCCCCACAGCCACATCAGGACCTGCTAAATGAACTAGTGTAGCCCACAGCCACATCAGGACCTGCTAAATGAACTAGTGTAGCCCACAGCCACATCAGGACCTGCTAAATGAACTAGTGTAGCCCCACAGCCACATCAGGACCTGCTAAATGAACTAGTGTAGCCCACAGCCACATCAGGACCTGCTAAATGAACTAGTGTAGCCCCACAGCCACATCAGGACCTGCTAAATGAACTAGTGTAGCCCCACAGCCACATCAGGACCTGCTAAATGAACTAGTGTAGCCCCACAGCCACATCAGGACCTGCTAAATGAACTAGTGTAGCCCCACAGCCACATCAGGACCTGCTAAATGAACTAGTGTAGCCCACAGCCACATCAGGACCTGCTAAATGAACTAGTGTAGCCCCACAGCCACATCAGGACCTGCTAAATGAACTAGTGTAGCCCACAGCCACATCAGGACCTGCTAAATGAACTAGTGTAGCCCCACAGCCACATCAGGACCTGCTAAATGAACTAGTGTAGCCCCACAGCCACATCAGGACCTGCTAAATGAACTAGTGTAGCCCCACAGCCACATCAGGACCTGCTAAATGAACTAGTGTAGCCCCACAGCCACATCAGGACCTGCTAAATGAACTAGTGTAGCCCACAGCCACATCAGGACCTGCTAAATGAACTAGTGTAGCCCCACAGCCACATCAGGACCTGCTAAATGAACTAGTGTAGCCCCACAGCCACATCAGGACCTGCTAAATGAACTAGTGTAGCCCCACAGCCACATCAGGACCTGCTAAATGAACTAGTGTAGCCCACAGCCACATCAGGACCTGCTAAATGAACTAGTGTAGCCCCACAGCCACATCAGGACCTGCTAAATGAACTAGTGTAGCCCCACAGCCACATCAGGACCTGCTAAATGAACTAGTGTAGCCCCACAGCCACATCAGGACCTGCTAAATGAACTAGTGTAGCCCACAGCCACATCAGGACCTGCTAAATGAACTAGTGTAGCCCCACAGCCACATCAGGACCTGCTAAATGAACTAGTGTAGCCCACAGCCACATCAGGACCTGCTAAATGAACTAGTGTAGCCCCACAGCCACATCAGGACCTGCTAAATGAACTAGTGTAGCCCCACAGCCACATCAGGACCTGCTAAATGAACTAGTGTAGCCCACAGCCACATCAGGACCTGCTAAATGAACTAGTGTAGCCCCACAGCCACATCAGGACCTGCTAAATGAACTAGTGTAGCCCCACAGCCACATCAGGACCTGCTAAATGAACTAGTGTAGCCCCACAGCCACATCAGGACCTGCTAAATGAACTAGTGTCGCCCACAGCCACATCAGGACCTGCTAAATGAACTAGTGTAGCCCCACAGCCACATCAGGACCTGCTAAATGAACTAGTGTAGTCCACAGCCACATCAGGACCTGCTAAATGAACTAGTGTAGCCCCACAGCCACATCAGGACCTGCTAAATGAACTAGTGTAGCCCCACAGCCACATCAGGACCTGCTAAATGAACTAGTGTAGCCCCACAGCCACATCAGGACCTGCTAAATGAACTAGTGTAGCCCCACAGCCACATCAGGACCTGCTAAATGAACTAGTGTAGCCCACAGCCACATCAGGACCTGCTAAATGAACTAGTGTAGCCCCACAGCCACATCAGGACCTGCTAAATGAACTAGTGTAGCACCACAGCCACATCAGGACCTGCTAAATGAACTAGTGTAGCCCCACAGCCACATCAGGACCTGCTAAATGAACTAGTGTAGCCCCACAGCCACATCAGGACCTGCTAAATGAACTAGTGTAGCCCCACCGCCACATCAGGACCTGCTAAATGAACTAGTGTAGCCCCACAGCCACATCAGGACCTGCTAAATGAACTAGTGTAGCCCCACAGCCACATCAGGACCTGCTAAATGAACTAGTGTAGCCCCACAGCCACATCAGGACCTGTTAAATGAACTAGTGTAGCCCACAGCCACATCAGGACCTGCTAAATGAACTAGTGTAGCCCCACAGCCACATCAGGACCTGCTAAATGAACTAGTGTAGCCCCACAGCCACATCAGGACCTGCTAAATGAACTAGTGTAGCCCACAGCCACATCAGGACCTGCTAAATGAACTAGTGTAGCCCCACAGCCACATCAGGACCTGCTAAATGAACTAGTGTAGCCCCACAGCCACATCAGGACCTGCTAAATGAACTAGTGTAGCCCCACAGCCACATCAGGACCTGCTAAATGAACTAGTGTAGCCCACAGCCACATCAGGGCCTGCTAAATGAACTAGTGTAGTCCACAGCCACATCAGGACCTGCTAAATGAACTAGTGTAGTCCACAGCCACATCAGGACCTGCTAAATGAACTAGTGTAGCCCCACAGCCACATCAGGACCTGCTAAATGAACTAGTGTAGCCCCACAGCCACATCAGGACCTGCTAAATGAACTAGTGTAGCCCACAGCCACATCAGGGCCTGCTAAATGAACTAGTGTAGTCCACAGCCACATCAGGACCTGCTAAATGAACTAGTGTAGTCCACAGCCACATCAGGACCTGCTAAATGAACTAGTGTAGCCCCACAGCCACATCAGGACCTGCTAAATGAACTAGTGTAGCCCCACAGCCACATCAGGACCTGCTAAATGAACTAGTGTAGCCCACAGCCACATCAGGACCTGCTAAATGAACTAGTGTAGCCCCACAGCCACATCAGGACCTGCTAAATGAACTAGTGTAGCCCCACAGCCACATCAGGACCTGCTAAATGAACTAGTGTAGCCCCACAGCCATATGGCACAGCCACATCAGGACCTGCTAAATGAACTAGTGTAGCCCCACAGCCACATCAGGACCTGCTAAATGAACTAGTGTAGTCCACAGCCACATCAGGACCTGCTAAATGAACTAGTGTAGTCCACAGCCACATCAGGACCTGCTAAATGAACTAGTGTAGTCCACAGCCACATCAGGACCTGCTAAATGAACTAGTGTAGCCCCACAGCCACATCAGGACCTGCTAAATGAACTAGTGTAGCCCCACAGCCACATCAGGACCTGCTAAATGAACTAGTGTAGCCCCACAGCCACATCAGGACCTGCTAAATGAACTAGTGTCGCCCACAGCCACATCAGGACCTGCTAAATGAACTAGTGTCGCCCACAGTCACATCAGGACCTGCTAAATGAACTAGTGTAGCCCACAGCCACACCAGGACCTGCTAAATGAACTAGTGTAGCCCCACAGCCACATCAGGACCTGCTAAATGAACTAGTGTAGCCCACAGCCACATCAGGACCTGCTAAATGAACTAGTGTAGCCCTACAGCCACATCAGGACCTGCTAAATGAACTAGTGTCGCCCACAGCCACATCAGGACC
>NC_138292.1:99337500-99382500 GCF_965601325.2 Salmo salar | reverse complement strand
GTTGTCTCTTCCTTCCTCTCCCCCTCCCTCCCTCCCTGATGATCTATGTACAGAGGCGTCGTCTCTCCCTCCCTCCCTCCCTCCCTCCCTCCCTCCCTCCCTCCCTCCCTCCCTCCCTCCCTGTTGATCTATATACAGAGGCGTCGTCCCTCCCTCCCTCCCTCCCTCCCTCCCTCCCTCCCTCCCTCCCTCCCTCCCTCCCTCCCTCCCTCCCTCCCTCCCTGTTGATCTATGTACAGAGGCGTCGTCCCTCCCTCCCTCCCTCCCTCCCTCCCTCCCTCCCTCCCTCCCTCCCTCCCTCCCTCCCTGTTGATCTATGTACAGAGGCGTCGTCCCTCCCTCCCTTCCTCCCTCCCTCCCCCTCCCTCCCTGATGATCTATATACAGAGGCGTCGTCTCTCCCTCCCTCCCTCCCTCCCTCCCTCCCTGATGATCTATATACAGAGGCGTCGTCCCTCCCTCCCTTCCTCCTCCCTCCCTCCCTCCCTCCTCCCTCCCTCCCTCCCTCCCTCCCTCCCTCCCTGATGATCTATATACAGAGGCGTCGTCCCTCCCTCCCTTCCTCCCTCCCTCCCTCCCTCCCCCTCCCTCCCTGATGATCTATGTACAGAGGCATCGTCTCTTCCTCCCTCCCTCCCTCCCTCCCTCCCTCCCTCCCTCCCTCCCTCCCTCCCTCCCTCCCTGATGATCTATGTACAGAGGCGTCGTCTCTCCCTCCCTCCCTCCCTCCCTCCCTCCCTCCCTCCCTCCCTCCCTCCCTCCCTGATGATCTATATACAGAGGCGTCGTCTCTCCCTCCCTCCCTCCCTCCCTCCCTCCCTCCCTCCCTGATGATCTATATACAGAGGCGTCGTCCTCTCCCTCCCTCCCTCCCTCCCTCCCTCCCTCCCTCCCTGATGATCTATATACAGAGGCGTCGTCTCTTCTTCTTCTCTGAAGAAAATAAAACTAGATTATAAAATGTACAATCATCACAAGTACAAACAGATAGTTACATGGAAAAGTGAATACAAAATAACCCATTCAACCTTATCTTAGTTTGGCCAACAGAGGGCTCTCATCCATAGTCTGAGTACCAGTCTCTTTAGTTAACATCTAGGCCTTTCGGCTAACAGAGGGCTCTCATCCATAGTCTGAGTACCAGTCTCTTTAGTTAACATCTAGGCCTTTTGGGCTAACAGAGGGCTCTCATCCATAGTCTGAGTACCAGTCTCTTTAGTTAACATCTAGGCCTTTCGGCTAACAGAGGGCTCTCATCCATAGTCTGAGTACCAGTCTCTTTAGTTAACATCTAGGCCTTTCGGCTAACAGAGGGCTCTCATCCATAGTCTGAGTACCAGTCTCTTTAGTTAACATCGAGGCCTTTCGGCTAACAGAGGGCTCTCATCCATAGTCTGAGTACCAGTCTCTTTAGTTAACATCTAGGCCTTTCGGCAATCTCAGCGTTCATGTGCTGGATTTATGGCGGAGTTGCTAATTGGTCGTTGGAAATAACAATGTTTTCCATGACAACATGCGGAGCCTCGAAAATTAGAATTGATAAGAAAGTCAGTAACAAAACATTTAGCTATAAACTCAAAAATTAGATGTTTTGTGGTTGGAATTATCGTATTTAGTTTGAGAAATTAGACATGAGCTAGCTACTTTTGACAGACTTGGTTTCTCTGTACAAACAACAACAAAACGGTTGCTTAGCGACGTGTTCTGAGGGGGCTTTCTCTCATGCTCTGTGCTCTCCTGACTAGACTTTTCAGAACATCCGGGTCTCAGCCCTGAAGACCTGGGGCTTTCTCTCATGCTCTGTGCTCTCCTGACGCTAAATAATAAACACTTCTTATTAATATTAATTAAATGGATTGTGGTCAGTAATTCGATGGAATATGGCTACTATTACTAATAAAATGGTGGCGGAGAAGAAGGAAGACGTTTTACATGCCCCCAACGATTGTGTTTTTTAAATTTGTTTATTTGTAACTTACTTATTTTTTAAATTATTTTGTACATAATGTAATGAAACAGGCAGGGAGCAGGTCTCGAATCCTCGACCTTCTAGCCCGAAGTCCAGCGCGCTATCGACTGCCAAATACATTTAAACTCAGTTTTTCACAATTCCTGACATTTAATCCTAATAAAAATTCCCTGTTTTAGGTCAGTTAGGATCACCACTTTATTTTAAGAATGTGAAATGTCAGAATAATAGTAGAGAGAATGATTTATTTCAGCTTTTATTTATTTTATCACATTCCCAGTGGGTCAGAAGTTTACATACACTCAATTAGTATTTGGTTGCATTGCCTTTAAATTGTTTAACTTGGGTCAAATGTTTCGGGTAGCCTTCCACAAGCTTCCCACAATAAGTTAGGTGAATTTTGGCCCATTCCCCCTGACAGTGTAACTAAGTCAGGTTTGTAGGCCTCCTTGCTCGCACACACTTTTTCAGTTCTGCCCACAAATTTTCTATAGGATTGAGGTCAGGGCTTTGTGATGGCCACTCCAATACCTTGACTTTGTTGTCCTTAAGCCATTTTGCAACAACTTTGGAAGTATGCTTAAGGTCATTGTCCGTTTGGAAGACCCATTTGCGACCAAGCTTTAACTTCCTGATTGATGTCTTGAGATGTTGCTTCAATATATCCACATAATTTTCCTGCCTCATGATGCCATCTATTTTGTGAAGTGCACCAGTCCCTCCTGCAGCAAAGCACCCCCACAACATGATGCTGCCACCCCCGTGCTTCACGGTTGGGATGGTGTTCTTCGGCTTGCAAGCCTCCCCCTTTTTCCTCCAAACATAGCGATGGTCATTATGGCCAAACAGTTCAATTTTTGGTTTCATCAGACCAGAGGACATTTCTCCAAAAAGTACAATCTTTGTCCCCATGTGCAGTTGCAAACTGTAGTCTGGCTTTTTTATTGCGGTTTTGGAGCTACCTTCCTTGCTGAGCGGTCTTTCAGGTTATGTCGATATAGGACTCGTTTTACTGTGGATATAGATACTTTTGTACCTGTTTCCTCCAGCATCTTCACAAGGTCCTTTGCTGTTGTTCTGGGATTGATTTGCACTTTTTGCACTGAAGTACGTTCATCTCTAGGAGACAGAACACGTCTCCTTCTTACATTTTTTTTAGTCATTTAGCAGATGCTCTTATCCAGAGCGACTTACAGTAGTGAATGCATACATTTCATACAATTTCATACATTTTTTTGCTGGCCCCCCGTGGGAATCGAACCCACAACCCTGGCATTGCAAACACCATGCTCTACCAACTGAGCTACAGGGAAGGCTTGAGCGGTATGACGGCTGCGTGGTCCCATGGTGTTTATACTTGCGTACTATTGTTTGTACAAATTAACGTGGTACTTTCAGGCATTTGGAAATTGCTCCGAAGGATGAACTTGTGGAGGTCTACACTTTTTTTCTGAGGTCTTGGCAGATTTCTTTGGATTTTCCCATGATATCAAGCAAAGAGGCACTGAGTTTGAAGGTAGGCCTTGAAATACATCCACAGGTACACCTCCAATTGACTCAAATGATGTCAATTAGCCTATCAGAAGCTTCTAAAGCCATGACATAATTTTCTGGAATTTTCCAAGCTGTTTAAAGGCACAGTCAACTCAGTGTATGTAAACGTCTGACCCACTGGAATTGTGATACAGTGGATTATAAATGGAAATAATCTGTCTGTAAACAATTGTTGGAAAAATTACTTGTGTCATCCACGAAGTAGATGTCCTAACCGACTTGCCAAAAACGATAGTTTGTTATTAACAAGACAAATGAGTTTTAATGACTCCAACCTAAGTGTATGCAAACTTCCGCTTTCACCTGCGTTTTGATGCGTCGACGCTTCAACGGAAAAGTACGCAACGAAATATGACGTAATCACGTAAATATTACGCACGTTTTCTTGACGTCAACAGCGGCCATTATTTGATCTGAAAGCGAGAGAAAATACACTCCGACTTCGGAATCAAATGTTGCTTAATAACTACAATATTTTATCTCGCTACGTTAATTAATACATGCTGTGTTAATTTTGGCACGGTTACCTGCCTAAAATACCCACTGTAGTGTGCGTAGGTCGTAAGCCCATGTTAAGTCAATTGCGCTAACTGCCTAGCTACTATAGCTAGCTACTACTGTTAGCCGGCTACTGCTGTTAGCCGGCTGCTGCTGTTAGCCGGCTACTACTGTTAGCCGGCTGCTGCTGTTAGACGGCTGCTGCTGTTAGACGGCTGCTACTGTTAGCCGGCTACTGCTGGTACCCGGCTGCTGCTGTTAGACGGCTGCTACTGTTAGCTAGCTACTACTGTTAGCTTTAGCTGGCTGCTGCTGTTAGCCGGCTACTACTGTTAGCTAGTTATTACTGTTAGCTTTAGCTGGCTGCTGCTGTTAGCCGGCTACTACTGTTAGCCAGCTACTACTGTTAGCTTTAGCTGGCTGCTGCTGTTAGCCGGCTACTGCTGTTAGCCAGCTACTACTGTTAGCCGGCTACTACTGTTAGCTAGCTACTACTGCTGTTAGCCGGCTACTACAGTTAGACGGTTGCTACTGTTAGACTGCTGCTACTGTTAGCCGGCTACTACTGTTACCCGGCTACTGCTGTTAGACGGCTGCTACTGTTAGCTAGCTACTACTGTTAGCCGGCTACTACTGTTAGCTTTAGCTGGCTGCTGCTGTTAGCCGGCTACTACTGTTAGCCGGCTACTACTGTTAGCCGGCTATTACTGTTAGCCAGCTATTACTGTTAGCCGACTAGTACTGTTAGCCGGCCAGATAGCCACGAAGAATTGTTAGCTAACTACCTTGGATAATCCAGTCCAGTGGATTAGCTAAGGAGACCGGTACCCAGGCAAGCTCATCCAGTCCAGTGGATTAGCTAAGGAGACCGGTACCCAGGCTAGCTCCTCCAGTCCAGTGAATTAGCTAAGGAGACTGGTACCCAGGCTAGCTCATCCAGTCCAGTGGATTAGCTAAGGAGACCGGTACCCAGGCTAGCTCATCCAGTCCAGTGGATTAGCTAAGGAGACCGGTACCCAGGCTAGCTCATCCAGTCCAGTGGATTAGCTAAGGAGACCGGTACCCAGGCTAGCTCATCCAGTCCAGTGGATTAGCTAAGGAGACCGGTACCCAGGCTAGCTCCTCCAGTCCAGTGAATTAGCTAAGGAGACTGGTACCCAGGCTAGCTCATCCAGTCCAGTGGATTAGCTAAGGAGACCGGTACCCAGGCTAGCTCATCCAGTCCAGTGGATTAGCTAAGGAGACCGGTACCCAGGCTAGCTCATCCAGTCCAGTGGATTAGCTAATGAGACCGGTACCCAGGCAAGCTCATCCAGTCCAGTGGATTAGCTAAGGAGACCGGTACCCAGGCTAGCTCATCCAGTCCATCTAATCCTAACTCTGATATCTTTATATATATCATCTAACAACTGGGTTAGTAGAGATAGAGGAGACAGCTAGGTTATCATCTAACAACTGGGCTAGTAGAGATAGAGGAGACAGCTAGGTTATCATCAGCTAGGTTATAATCAGCTAGGTTATCATCAGCCAGGTTATCATCAGCTAGGTTATCATCAGCTAGGTTATCATCAGCCAGGTTATAATCAGCTAGGTTATCATCAGCCAGGTTATCATCAGCCAGGTTATCATCAGCCAGGTTATCATCAGCCAGGTTATCATCAGCTAGGTTATCATCAGCTAGGTTTTAGGTTATTATCTAACAACTGGTCCAGTCACATTCCATACATCTGACACACTCTTATTTATGCTGCAGTAGTTTATGTGTCGGGGGGCTAGGGTCAGTCTGTCACATCTGGAGTATTTCTCTTGTCTTTTCCGGTGTCCTGTGTGAATTTAAATATGCTCTCTCTAATTCTCTCTTTCTCTCTTTATTTCTTTTTCTCTCTCTCGGAGGACCTGAGCCCTAGGACCATGCCTCAGGACTACCTGGCTTGATGACTCCTTGCTGTCCCCAGTTCACCTGGCCGTGCTGCTGCTCCAGTTCCAACTGTTCTGCCTGCAGCTATGGAACCCTGACCTGTTCACCGGACGTGTTACCTGTCCCAGACCTGTTGTCCCAGACCTGCTGGAACCCTGACCTATTCACCGGACGTGCTACCTGTCCCAGACCTGCTGTTTTCAACTCTCTAGAGACAGCAGGAGCGGCAGAGACACTCTCAAAGATCGGCTATGAAAAAGACAACTGACACTTACTCTTGTGTTACTGACTTGTTGCACCCTCGACAACTACTATGATTATTATTATTTGACAATGCTGGTCATTTATGAACATTTGAACATCTAGGCCATGTGCTGTTATAATCTCCACCCTGCACAGCCAGAAGAAGACTGGCCACCCCTCATAGCCTGGTTCCTCTCTAGGTTTCTTCCTAGGTTTTGGCCTTTCTAGGGAGTTTTTCCTAGCCACCGTGCTTCTACACCTGCATTGCTTGCTGTTTGGGGTTTTAGGCTGGGTTTCTGTACAGCACTTTGAGATATCAGTTGATGTAAGAAGGGCTATATAAATTCATTTGATTTGATTTATTACACCCATGGAAAACAGAGAGAGTGTGTGTGTGTGTGTGTGTGTGTGTGCATGGTGTGTGTATGGTGTGTGTGTATGGTGTGTGTGTGTGTGTGTGTGCATGGTGTGTGTGTGCATGGTGTGTGTGTATGGTGTGTGTGTGTGTATGGTGTGTGTGTGTATGGTGTGTGTGTGTGTGTGTGTCTAACAGCATATGCCATTTATTGTCTGAGGACTTGAGAGCCGACATATTGCAGCTATTGATCTTTAGCCCTAAAATCAATACTGGAGTGTGTGTGTGTGTGTGCTTGGCGTGTGTGTGTGTGTGTGTGTGCTTGGCGTGTGTGTGTGCTTGGCGTGTGTGTGTGCGTGTGTGTGTGTGTGAGACCAGCATGTAACATGGATACTAAGTAGAGGGCAATCCACGGGAGCCAGGATGAACTGATAAGACACACACACACACACACACGCCAGACATATGGACAGGGTCATTAGGAAGGCTAATAACCAATTGGATAATCTCCTGACCCCAACAGGGCATCTCTCCTTCTGAAGATGAAGTCTCCTTCCCCTCGTCATCCTCAGGGCATCTCTCCTTCCCCTCGTCATCCTCAGGGCATCTCTCCTTCCCCTCGTCAGCCTCAGGGCATCTCTCCTTCCCCTCGTCAGCCTCAGGGGATCTGTCCTGTAAGGTGTTTTCACATTTTGGGTGGATAAGATTTGAGTGAAGGGGATTGGTAATAACCTGTTTCCTCTTCCTGGGGTCCAAACAGGAAACAAAAGGTTCCACAGTGATGGTGGTCCATGTTGACTCCAACGCTTCCCACAGTTGTGTCCAGTTGGCTGGATGTCCTTTGGGTGGTGGACCATTCTTGATTCCCACTGGAAACAGTTGAGCGTGAAATTGTTGCAACCCCTATTACTATCCTGTTCAACCTCTCTTTCGTATCCTCTGAGATTCCCATAGATTGGAAAGCTGCTGCGGTCATCCCCCTCTTCAAAGGGGGAGACACTCTAGACCCAAACTGCTACAGACCTATATCTAATCTACCCTGTCTTTCTAAGGTCTTTGAAAGCCAAGTTAACAAACAGATTACCGACTATTTCGAATCTCACCGTACCTTCTCCGCTATGCAATCTGGTTTCTGAGCCACGCTCAATGTCCTAAACGATATCATAACCGCCATCGATAAGAGACATTACTGTGCAGCCGTATTCGTCGACCTGGCCAAGGCTTTCGACTCTGTCAATCACCACATTCTTATCGGCAGACTCAACAGCCTTGGTTTCTCAAATGATTGCCTCGCCTGGTTCACCAACTACTTCTCAGATAGAGTTCAGTGTGTCATCGGAGAACCTGTTGTCCGGACCTCTGGCAGTCTCTATGGGGGTACCACAGGATTCAATTCTCGGGCCGACTCTCTTCTCTGTATACATCAATGGTGTTGCTCTCACTGCTGGTGAGTCTCTGATCCACCTCTACGCAAATGACACCATTCTGTATACATCTGGCCCTTCTTTGGACACAGTGTTAACTAACCTCCAGACGAGCTTCAATGCCATACAACACTCCTTCCGTGGCCTCCAACTGCTCTTAAACGCTGGTAAAACTAAATGCATACTCTTCAACCGTTCGCTGCCTGCACCTGCTCGCCCGTCCAGCATCACTACTCTGGACGGTTCTGACTTATGTGGACAACTACAAATACCTAGGTGTCTGGCTAGACTGTAAACTCTCCTTCCTGACTCACATTAAACATCTCCAATCCAAAATTGGATACAGTCTATCACAGTGCCATCCGTTTTGTCACGAAAGCCCCATATACTACCCACCACTGCGACCTGTATGCTCTCGTTGGCTGGCCCTCGCTTCATATTTGTCGCCAAACCCACTGGCTACAGGTCATCTATAAGTCTCTGCTAGGTAAAGCCCCGCCTTATCTCAGCTCACTGGTCACCATAGCAGCACCCACCCGTAGCACGCGCTCCAGCAGGTATTACTCTCTGGTCACCCCCAAAGCCAGTTCCTCCTTCGGCCGCCTTTCCTTCCAGTTCTCTGCTGCCACTGACTGGAACGAACTGCAAAAATCACTGAAGCTGGAGACTCATATCTCCCTCACTAGCTTTAAGCACCAGCTGTCAGAGCAGCTCACAGATCACTGCACCTGTACATAGCCCATCTATAATTTAGCCCAAACAACTACCTCATCCCCATACTGTATGTATTTATTTATCTTGCTCCTTTGCACCCCAGTATCTCTACTTGCACATCATCTTCTGCACATCTACCATTCCAGTGTTTACTTGCTATATTGTAATTACTTCGCCACCATGGCCTATTTATTGCCTTACCTCTCTTATCCTACCTCATTTGCACACACTGTATATAGACTTATTTTTCTACTGTATTATTGACTGTATATTTGTTTTACTCCATGTGTAACTCTGTTGTTGTATGTTGTCGAACTGCTTCGCTTTCTCTTGGCCAGGTCTCAGTTGTAAATGAGAACTTGATCTCAACTAGCCTACCTGGTTAAATAAAGGTGAAATAAATAAAATAAACATAAAAAGGCACTTAAAAATGTTGTGTTGCCCATTCTGAACGAAACAATCCATGTGTCATTTGTCTCAAGGCTTAAAAATCCTTCTTTAACCTGTCTCCTCCCCTTCATCTACACCGATCGAAGTGGATTTAACAAGTGACATCAATAAGGGATCGTAGCTTTCACCTGGATTCACCTGGTCAGTCTGTGTCATGGAAAGAGCAGGTCTTCCTAATGTTTTGTACACTCAGTGTATATATAAATGTCTGAGTGAAGTGGACGGGTACTGTCATGTTTTTGGATGATCAGTCACTGAAGCTTCAATTGGTCTTTTGCTCGCATGTTTCCAAACACAAAAATCAGACCAGAGGACAAAACACTTTGCAGGACAGATATGTGATGTTTTATCCACTGTAGAGCACTAGATCCATTTATCCACTGTAGAGCACTAGATCCATTTATCCACTGTAGAGCACTAGATCCATTTATCCACTGTAGAGCACTAGATCCATTTATCCAGTGTAGAGTACTAGATCCATTTATCCACTGTAGAGTACTAGATCCATTTATCCACTGTAGAGCACTAGATCCATTTATCCAGTGTAGAGTACTAGATCCATTTATCCACTGTAGAGTACTAGATCCATTTATCCACTGTAGAGTAGTAGATCCATTTATCCACTGTAGAGTAGTAGATCCATTTATCCACTGTAGAGCACTAGATCCATTTATCCACTGTAGAGTACTAGATCCATTTATCCACTGTAGAGTACTAGATCCATTTATCCAGTGTAGAGATCCATTTATTCACTGTAGAGTAGTAGATCCATTTATCCACTGTAGAGTAGTAGATCCATTTATCCACTGTAGAGCACTAGATCCATTTATCCACTGTAGAGCACTAGATCCATTTATCCAGTGTAGAGATCCATTTATCCACTGTAGAGTAGTAGATCCATTTATCCACTGTAGAGCACTAGGTCCATTTATCCACTGTAGAGTAGTAGATCCATTTATCCACTGTAGAGCACTAGATCCATTTCTCCACTGTAGAGTAGTAGATCCATTTATCCACTGTAGAGCACTAGATCCATTTATCCACTGTAGAGCACTAGATCCATTTATCCACTGTAGAGCACTAGATCCATTTATCCACTGTAGAGCACTAGATCCATTTATCCACTGTAGAGCACTAGATCCATTTATCCACTGTAGAGCACTAGATCCATTTATCCACTGTAGAGCACTAGATCCATTTATCCACTGTAGAGTACTAGATCCATTTATCCACTGTAGAGTAGATCCATTTATCCACTGTAGAGCACTAGATCTTTCAGTCAGTCTGTGAGGGTAGAGAGTGGGTCTGCAGTCTGTGAGGGTAGAGAGTGGGTCTGCAGTCAGTCTGTGAGTGTAGAGAGTGGGTCTGCAGTCAGTCTGTGAGGGTAGAGAGTGGGTCTGCGGTCGGTCTGTGAGGGTAGAGAGTGGGTCTGCAGTCAGCCTGTGAGGGTAGAGAGTGGGTCTGCAGTCGGTCTGTGAGGGTAGAGAGTGGGTCTGCAGTCAGTCTGTGAGGGTAGAGAGGGGGTCTGCAGTCAGTCTGTGAGGGTAGAGAGTGGGTCCGCACTCAGTCTGTGAGGGTAGAGAGTGGGTCTCCAGTCGGTCTGTGAGGGTAGAGAGTGGGTCTGCAGTCAGTCTGTGAGGGTAGAGAGTATGTCTGCAGTCAGTCTGTGAGGGTAGAGAGTGGGTCTGCACTCAGTCTGTGAGGGTAGAGAGTGGGTCTGCAGTCTATGAGGGTAGAGAGTGGGTCTGCAGTCAGTCTGTGAGGGTAGAGAGTGGGTCTGCAGTCAGTCTGTGAGGGTAGAGAGTGGGTCTGCAGTTGGTCTGTGAGGGTAGAGAGTGGGTCTGCAGTCGGCCTGTGAGGGTAGAGAGTGGGTCTGCAGTCGGTCTGTGAGGGTAGAGAGTGGGTCTGCAGTCAGTCTGTGAGGGTAGAGAGTGGGTCTGCAGTCGGTCTGTGAGGGTAGAGAGGGGGTCTGCACTCAGTCTGTGAGGGTAGAGAGTGGGTATGCACTCAGTCTGTGAGGGTAGAGAGTGGGTCTCCAGTCGGTCTGTGAGGGTAGAGAGTGGGTCTGCAGTCAGTCTGTGAGGGTAGAGAGTGGGTCTGCAGTCAGTCTGTGAGGGTAGAGTGGGTCTGCACTCAGTCTGTGAGGGTAGAGAGTGGGTCTGCAGTCAGTCTGTGAGGGTAGAGAGTGGGTCTGCACTCAGTCTGTGAGGGTAGAGAGTGGGTCTGCAGTCGGTCTGTTAGGGTAGAGAGTGGGTCTGCAGTCTGTGAGGGTAGAGAGTGGGTCTGCAGTCGGTCTGTGAGGGTAGAGAGTGGGTCTGCAGTCTGTGAGGGTAGAGAGTGGGTCTGCACTCAGTCTGTGAGGGTAGAGAGTGGGTCTGCAGTCAGTCTGTGAGGGTTAGAGCATGGACATTCAGTCTGTAAGGGTTTAGTGAAGGATTTGTCCCAAATACAATGCTTATATTTAGGACTAACTTATTCCTTGCCACCCACTCTGAAACTAACTGCAGCTCTTTGTTAATTAAGTGTTGCAGTCATTTCAGTCGCTGTAGTGGCTGACGTGTACAGTGTTGAGTCATCGGCATAGATAAACACTCAGGCTTTACCCAAAGCCAGTGGCATGTCGTTAGTAAAGCCATTATAGCAGGGGGTGTAAAGCCATTATAGCAGGGGGTGTAAAGCCATTATAGCAGGGGGTGTAAAGCCATTATAGCAGGGGGTGTAAAGCCATTATAGCAGGGGGTGTAAAGCCATTATAGCAGGGAGTGTAAAGCGATTATAGCAGTGGGTGTAAAGCCATTATAACAGGGGGTGTAAAGCCATTATAGCAGGGATGTAAAGCCATTATAGCAGGGGGTGTAAAGCCATTATAGCAGGGAGTGTAAAGCCATTATAGCAGGGGGTGTAAAGCCATTAGAGCAGGGGGTGTAAATCCATTATAGCAGGGGGTGTAAAGCCATTATAGCAGGGGGTGTAAAGCCATTATAGCAGGGGGTGTAAAGCTATAGCACCTACATAACACAGTCATTTGTGTAAGTTTGTTTTCAATTTGTTAACTGTAAAATAGCATTGTATCTGGTCAAAAACAATTTTTTTCCAGAAGTTTCCTAAGGGTTGGTAACAGGCTGATTGGGCGGCTATTTGAGCCAGTAAAGTGGGATTTACTGTTCTTAGGTAGCAGAATGACTTCAGCTTCCCTCCAGGCCTGAGGCCAACACACTCTCTAGTAGGCTTATTCCTGCTCTCAAATATTGACCAGGCACACACACACACACACACACACACACACACACACACACACACACACACACACACACACACACACACACACACACACACACACACACACACACACACACACACACACACACACACACACACACACACACATAGAGCAGGGTAACAGCCTCCCTTATAAACAGACCTACTGAGACAGAGAGACACTGAGACAGAGAGACACTGAGACAGAGACACTGAGACAGAGACACTGAGACAGAGACCTACTGAGACAGAGAGACACTGAGACAGAGACACTGAGACAGAGAGACACTGAGACAGAGAGACAGTGAGACAGACCTGCTGAGACAGAGAGACACTGAGACAGAGAGACACTGAGACAGAGGACACTGAGACAGACCTGCTGAGACAGAGAGACACTGAGACAGAGACACACTAAGATATAGAAACACTGAGACAGAGAGACACTGAGACAGAGAGACACTGAGACAGACCTACTGAGACAGACCTACTGAGACAGAGAGACACTGAGACAGAGACACACTAAGATATAGAAACACTGAGACAGAGAGACACTGAGACAGAGACACTGAGACAGACCTACTCAGACAGAGACACTGAGACAGAGAGACACTGAGACAGACCTACTGAGACAGAGAGACACTGAGACAGAGACACACTGAGACTGAGAGACACTAAGACATATTGAGATAGAGACACTAAGACAAAGGTTAGAGCTAGGCTAGGGTTAGGACAGTCAGTCTGTGAGGGTTTGGGTTAGGACAGTCAGTCTGTGAGGGTTAGGGTTAGAACAGTCAGTCTGTGAGGGTTATGGTTAGGGTTAGGACAGTCAGTCTGTGAGGGTTAGGGTTAGGACAGTCAGTCTGTGAGGGTTAGGGTTAGGACAGTCAGTCTGTGAGGGTTAGGGTTAGGGTTAGGACAGTCAGTCTGTGAGGGTTAGGGTTAGGACAGTCAGTCTGTGAGGGTTAGGGTTAGGACAGTCAGTCTGTGAGGGTTAGGGTTAGGACAGTCAGTCTGTGAGGGTTAGGGTTAGGACAGTCAGTCTGTGAGGGTTAGGGTTAGAACAGTCTGTGAGGGTTAGGGTTAGGACAGTCAGTCTGTGAGGGTTAGGGTTAGGACAGTCAGTCTGTGAGGGTTAGGGTTAGGGCAGTCAGTCTGTGAGGGTGAGGGTTAGGACAGTCAGTCTGTGAGGGTTAGGGTTAGGTCAGTCTGTGAGGGTTAGGGATAGGGTTAGGACAGTCAGTCTTTGAGGGTTAGGGTTAGGGTTATGGTTAGGACAGTCAGTCTGTGAGGGTTAGGGTTAGGACAGTCAGTCTGTGATGGTTAGGGTTAGGACAGTCAGTCTGTGAGGGTTAGGGTTAGGGTGAGGGTTAGGACAGTCAGTCTGTGAGGGTGAGGGTTAGGACAGTCAGTCTGTGAGGGTGAGGGTTAGGACAGTCAGTCTGTGAGGGTGAGGGTTAGGGTTAGGGATAGGACAGTCAGTCTGTGAGGGTCTGGCTGCGCATGGCTGAATTGAGTCCCTTATAATCTCGATGTTGTTTTAAAAAAGGTTCCTCCTCTAAAAGTCAAAACGGTGTGAGATTTGGTTTCAAGCCCTTTTAGCTTTTCAACTAGACACTGATTACACAGGAAGATAAGACCACCACACTCTGTGTGTGTGTGTGTGTGTGTGTGTGTGTGTGGTGTGTGTGTGTGTGTGTGTCAACACTCCACTGTCCCCTGGCAGTGGTTCCATTAGATTCTCTCGTCTCTCTTGTTGCCGGGCGCTACTGTACACTGCTGTGTTTGACCAAGTCCTGCCCTCAAATATTGACCACACACACACACACACACACACACACACACACACACACACACACCACACACACACACACACACACACACACACACACACACACACAGAGCAGGGTAACAGCCTCCCTTATAAATACAGAGAATACTGAGACAGACCCTGGAGTCACAGTGAGACAGACCTACTGGGACAGAGAGACACTGAGACAGAGACACTGAGACAGAGACACTGAGACAGACCTACTGGGACAGAGAGACACTGAGACAGAGACACTGAGACAGAGACACTGAGACAGACCTACTGGGACAGAGAGACACTGAGACAGAGACACTGAGACAGACCTACTGGGACAGAGAGACACTGAGACAGAGACACTGAGACAGACCTACTGGGACAGAGAGACACTGAGACAGAGACACTGAGACAGACCTACTGAGACAGAGACACTGAGACAGACCTACTGAGACAGAGACACTGAGACAGACCTACTGAGACAGAGAGACACTGAGACAGAGACACACTGAGACAGAGACACACTGAGACAGAGAGACACTGAGACAGAGACACTGAGACAGAGACACTAAGACAGAGAGACAGTGAGCAGCAGGAGACCTCTATAAGCCTGGAGAGAGAGCGGACCAGAGGACCAGAAGAGGAAACCCAGAATCCTAAGTCCAACCCAGAAGAACAGGACCAGTCAGTCAGCTGGGACCCAGAATACCCAGAACCGGCCCAGTCCAATACAGCCACAGAACCCGCCCAGAAGCTGCCCAGGCCACTACAGCCCCAGAACCAGCCCAGAACCGGCCCAGTACACTACAGCCCCAGAACCAGCCCAGAACCCGCCCAGGCCAGCACAGAACCGGCCCAGGCCACTACAGCCCCAGAATCAGCCCAGAACCGGCCCAGGCCACTACAGCCCCAGAACCAGCCCAGAACCGGCCCAGTCCAGCGGACAGGACAGAGAGGTGAGGAGAGTGTGGAGGGTTCAGAACGAGGCCAGAACAAAAATATGTCTTTAATCGCTCAGTTCTGATTGGTGTTCTGTCTCTGTCCTCAGTTCTGATTGGTGTTCTGTCTCTGTCCTCGGTTCTGATTGGTGTTCTGTCTCTGTCCTCGGTTCTGATTGGTGTTCTGTCTCTGTCCTCGGTTCTGATTGGTATTCTGTCTCTGTCCTCAGTTCTGATTGGTGTTCTGTCTCTGTCCTCGGTTCTGATTGGTGTTCTGTCTCTGTCCTCGGTTCTGATTGGTGTTCTGTCTCTGTCCTCAGTTCTGATTGGTTTTCTGTCTCTGTCCTCAGTTCTGATTGGTGTTCTGTCTCTGTCCTCGGTTCTGATTGGTGTTCTGTCTCTGTCCTCGGTTCTGATTGGTGTTCTGTCTCTGTCCTCAGTTCTGATTGGTTTTCTGTCTCTGTCCTCAGTTCTGATTGGTGTTCTGTCTCTGTCCTCGGTTCTGATTGGTGTTCTGTCTCTGTCCTCGGTTCTGATAATATTAATGTCAAGATGGCGACGGGAGTCATCAGAACCTTCCGTCTCTCGGCCACTCCCTCCTGCTATCTACCCATGATCCTCCAGCATTCCCCCATGGATGAGGAGGAAGAGGAGAGGGAGGAAGAGGAAGAGGAGGAGGTAAGTCCTTATAACTTTTTAAACGTCTGACCTTTATCTCTGATATTAAAGGTGTCGTATTGATTTGATAAAATAAATGATTATTGTTAATAATATTATTATTAGGAGAGGGAGGAAGAGGAAAGTGATGAGGAGGAGGAAGCTTTCTCAAGCCCCGCCCCTTGCTCGTCAGATCTGACCAATCAGCTGCTTCGGTTCGCTGACACCATCAGCCGGGACGTCATGCGGTATTTCGGCTGTCGCCGCGACGACCCGGACGCCCGTGACATCTACGGCGACGACGACGACGACCGCGTCTCCACGGCGACGAGCGGACGACGGCGTTACTACGACGACCTGGTTAGGATGGCAACGGGAAGCCCGGAGTCCGTGTCTAGGGCCGACAGTCGCCGTGTCGCCGGGGGCGACGGAAGTCTTGGTCCGTTGGCCGAGTTGTTTGACTGTCGGATAGGTCGGAGTCGGGGACAATGTCGTCCAATGAACAAGAGACACCTCCCTCTCAGCTTCTGGAACGAGCCAATCCCCTGCCTCCCTGTGGACACGCTCATTAGCGCTGACAACACACGCACACACCACAACGTGCACTCACACGACAACGTGCACTCACACCCGGACTTCAGTGACCTGCTGGCTTACTGGGACCCCAATCCTGACGTCACACACACACCGACCACACAAACACCGACCACACACACCGACCACACACACATACAGACACCGATCTGACGGCGACACACTGAGTTCTGTTTAACAACGCTGGACGGTTGTGTTGTAATTATTGTTGTAATTGTAATTGTGTTTTATTTAGTTATCGATCAGGTTTGTCTCATTGAATCTGAATTTGGAAAGAGACATTTGAACTGTGAGGGGTGAAGATGTATGAATGTATTTCTATATGTATTTCTATTATATATATATGTTTTTCTTTATTTTTCTTATTTTCTACATCAAAACTATGAAATAACACATATGGAATCATGTAGTAACCAAAAAAGTGTTAAACAAATCAAAATATATTTTATATTTGAGATTCTTCAAAGTAGCCACAACTTTGCACACATCTTGGCATTCTGTCAACCAGCTTCATGAGGAATGCTTTTCCAACAGTCTTGAAGGAGTTCCCACATATGCTGAGCACTTGTTGTTTGCTTTTCCTTCACTCTGCGGTCCAACTCATCCCAAAAGATCTCAATTGGGTTGAGGTCAGGGGATTGTGGAGGCCAGGTCATCTGATGCAGCACTCCATCACTCTCCTTCTTGGTCAAATAGCCATTACACAGCCTGGAGGTGTGTTTTGGGTCATTGTCCTGTTGAAAAACAAATGATAGTCCCACTAAGTGCAAACCAGATGGGATGGCGTATTGCTGCAGAATGCTGTGGTAGCCATGCTGGTTAAGTGTGCCTTGAATTCTAAATAAATCACAGACAGTGTCACCAGCAAAGCACCATCACACCTCCTCCTCCATGCTTCACGGTGGGAACCACACATGCAGAGATCATCCGTTCAACTATTCTGCGTCTCACAAAGACACGGCGGTTTGAACAAAAAATCTCCAATTTGGACTCATCAGACCAAAGGACAGATTTCCACCAGTCTAATGTCCATTGCTCATGTTTCTTGGCCCAAGCAAGTCTCTTCTTCTTATTGGTGTCCTTTAGTAGTGGTTTCTTTGCAGCAATTCAACCATGATGGCCTGATTCACGCAGTCTCCTCTGAACAGTTGATGGTGAGATGTATCTGTTACTTGAACTCTGTGAAGCATTTATTTGGGCTGCAATTTCTGAGGTTGGTAACTCTAATGAACTTATCCTCTGCAGCAGAGGTAACTCTGGGTCTTCCTGTCCTGTGGCGGTCCTCATGAGAGCCAGTTTCATCATAGCGCTTGATGGTTTTTGCGACCGCATTTGAAGAAACGTTTAAAGTTCTTGAAATGTTCCATATTGACTAACCGTCATGTTTTAAAGTAATGATGGACTGTCGTTTCTCTTTGCTTATTTGAGCTGTTCTTGCCATAATATGGACTTGGGCTATCTTCTGTACACCACCCCTACCTTGTCACAACACAACTGACTGGCTCAAACGCACAAAGAAGGAGAGAAATTCCACAAATTAACTTTAACAAGGCACACCTGTTAATTGAAATGCATTCCAGGTGACTACCTCATGAAGCTGGTTGAGAGAATGTCAAGAATGTGCAAAGCTGTCACCAAGGCAAAAGGTGGCTACTTTGGAGAATCTAAAATATAAATATATTTGTATTTGTTTAACACTTTTTTGGTTACTACATGACTCCATATGTGTTTTGATGTCTTCACTATTATTCTACAATGTAGAAAATAGTAAAAATAAAAACCCAGAAATAAAGTAGGTGTGTCCAAACGTTTGACTGGTACTGTATTTGTATATGTATTTGTTTGTATTTATGTAACATGTATAGAGATACATTATACAGTTAGTATAGTATTGTACAGTATAGAGTTAGTATTGTATTGTACTTTATACAGTTAGTATAGTATTTTACTGTATACAGTCAGTACTGTATTGTACTGTATACAGTTAGTACTGTATTGTACAGTATACAGTTAGTATTGTATTGTACTGTATACAGTTAGTACTGTATTGTACTGTATACAGTTAGTATAGTATTGTACAGTATACAGTTAGTATTGTATTGTACTTTATACAGTTAGTATAGTATTTTACTGTATACAGTCAGTACTGTATTGTACTGTATACAGTTAGTACTGTATTGTACAGTATACAGTTAGTATTGTATTGTACTGTATACAGTTAGTACTGTATTGTACTGTATACAGTTAGTATAGTATTGTACTGCATACAGTTAGTATTGTATTGTACAGTATACAGTTCGTATAGTATTGTACTGTATACAGTTAGTATAGTATTGTACTGTATACAGTTAGTACTGTATTGTACAGTATACAGTTAGTATAGTATTGTACTGTATATAGTTAGCATTGTATTGTACTGTATACAGTTAGTACTGTATTGTACTGTATACAGTTAGTATAGTATTGTACTGTATACAGTTAGTATAGTATTGTACAGTATACAGTTCGTATAGTATTGTACTGTATACAGTTAGTATAGTATTGTACTGTATACAGTTAGTACTGTATTGTACAGTATACAGTTAGTATAGTATTGTACTGTATATAGTTAGCATTGTATTGTACTGTATACAGTTAGTATTGTATTGTACTGTATACAGTTAGTACTGTATTGTACTGTATACAGTTAGTATAGTATTGTACTGTATACAGTTAGTATAGTATGGTACTGTATACAGTTAGTATTGTATTGTACTGTATACAGTTAGTATTGTATTGTACTGTATACAGTTAGTATAGTATTGTACTGTATACAGTTAGTATAGTATTGTACTGTATACAGTTAGTACTGTATTGTAAAGTATACAGTTAGTATAGTATTGTACTGTATATAGTTAGCATTGTATTGTACTGTATACAGTTAGTATAGTATTGTACTGTATACAGTTAGTACTGTATTGTACTGTATACAGTTAGTATAGTATTGTACTGTATACAGTTAGTACTGTATTGTACTGTATACAGTTAGTATAGTATTGTACTGTATACAGTTAGTATTGTATTGTACTGTATACAGTTAGTATTGTATTGTACTGTATACAGTTAGTATAGTATTGTACTGTATACAGTTAGTATAGTATTGTACTGTATACAGTTAGTACTGTATTGTACAGTATACAGTTAGTATAGTATTGTACTGTATATAGTTAGCATTGTATTGTACTGTATACAGTTAGTATTGTATTGTACTGTATACAGTTAGTACTGTATTGTACTGTATACAGTTAGTATAGTATTGTACTGTATACAGTTAGTACTGTATTGTACTGTATACAGTTAGTACTGTATTGTACAGTATACAGTTATTATTGTACTGTATACAGTTAGTATTGTACTGTATACAGTTAGTACTGTATTGTACAGTATACAGTTATTATTGTACTGTATACAGTTAGTATTGTACTGTATACAGTTAGTATTGTATTGTACAGTATACAGTTAGTATAGTATTGTACTGTATACAGTTAGTACTGTATTGTACAGTATACAGTTATTCATGTACTGTATACAGTTAGTATTGTACTGTATACAGTTAGTATTGTATTGTACTGTATACAGTTAGTATTGTATTGTACTGTATACAGTTAGTATAGTATTGTACTGTATACAGTTAGTATAGTATTGTACTGTATACAGTTAGTACTGTATTGTAAAGTATACAGTTAGTACAGTATTGTACTGTATACAGTTAGTACTGTATTGTACTGTATACAGTTAGTATAGTATTGTACTGTATACAATTAGTACTGTATTGTACTGTATACAGTTAGTACTGTATTGTACAGTATACAGTTATTATTGTACTGTATACAGTTAGTATTGTACTGTATACAGTTAGTACTGTATTGTACAGTATACAGTTATTATTGTACTGTATACAGTTAGTATTGTACTGTATACAGTTAGTATTGTATTGTACAGTATACAGTTAGTATAGTATTGTACTGTATACAGTTAGTACTGTATTGTACTGTATACAGTTAGTACTGTATTGTACAGTATACAGTTATTCATGTACTGTATACAGTTAGTATTGTACTGTATACAGTTAGTATTGCATTGTACTGTATACAGTTAGTATAGTATTTGTATTCATTAAGGATCCACATCAGTTCCTGCCAGCTGTTTGTCATTGTTTCTAATTGGAGGCCATATTTATATGGGTTTATTTTCTATTGTGTTTGTGGGTGATTGTTCCGTGTATAGTCAAGGATACCTTACAGGACTGTCGTGGGTTTTCTTGTTTTTGTTTCAGTATGAATAAAAATATCAGTATGGACACTTAACACGCTGCCAATTGGTCCGATACTTCTTACTCCTCAGAAGACGAAGCGTATGACAGGTACTGTATATGTATTTATGTCACATGTATAGAGATACATTATACAGTTTGTATAGAATTTGAATTTATTAAGAATCCCCTTTAATTCCTGCCAAGGCAGCAACTACTCTTCCAGGGGTCCAGCAACATTAAGGCAGTTATATACAATTTAAATTATTATTATAGATCCGTATTATATTACTATATTATAGAACATGTTGTTAATACTACTGGGGGGGGGCATGTTGTTAATACTACTGGGGGGGGACATGTTGTTAATACTACTGGGGGGGACATGTTGTTAATACTACTGGGGGGGGGGACATGTTGTTAATACTACTGGGGGGGGGGGGGACATGTTGTTAATACTACTGGGGGGGGACATGTTGTTAATACTACTGGGGGGGGGACATGTTGTTAATACTACTGGGGGGGACATGTTGTTAATACTACTGGGGGGGGGGACATGTTGTTAATACTACTGGGGGGGGGACATGTTGTTAATACTACTGGGGGGGGACATGTTGTTAATACTACTGGGGGGGACATGTTGTTAATACTACTGGGGGGGACATGTTGTTAATACTACTGGGGGGGGAACATGTTGTTAATACTACTGGGGGGGGACATGTTGTTAATACTACTGGGGGGGACATGTTGTTAATACTACTGGGGGGGGAACATGTTGTTAATACTACTGGGGGGGGGGACATGTTGTTAATACTACTGGGGGGGGACATGTTGTTAATACTACTGGGGGGACATGTTGTTAATACTACTGGGGGGGGACATGTTGTTAATACTACTGGGGGGGGAACATGTTGTTAATACTACTGGGGGGGGACATGTTGTTAATACTACTGGGGGGGGGGACATGTTGTTAATACTACTGGGGGGGGACATGTTGTTAATACTACTGGGGGGGGGACATGTTGTTAATACTACTGGGGGGGGGACATGTTGTTAATACTACTGGGGGGGGACATGTTGTTAATACTACTGGGGGGGGAACATGTTGTTAATACTACTGGGGGGGGACATGTTGTTAATACTACTGGGGGGGAACATGTTGTTAATACTACTGGGGGGGGAACATGTTGTTAATACTACTGGGGGGGGGGGACATGTTGTTAATACTACTGGGGGGGGACATGTTGTTAATACTACTGGGGGGGGGGACATGTTGTTAATACTACTGGGGGGACATGTTGTTAATACTACTGGGGGGACATGTTGTTAATACTACTGGGGGGGGGGGACATGTTGTTAATACTACTGGGGGGGGGGGGACATGTTGTTAATACTACTGGGGGGGGGACATGTTGTTAATACTACTGGGGGGACATGTTGTTAATACTACTGGGGGGGGGGACATGTTGTTAATACTACTGGGGGGGGGGCATGTTGTTAATACTACTGGGGGGGACATGTTGTTAATACTACTGGGGGGGGACATGTTGTTAATACTACTGGGGGGGGACATGTTGTTAATACTACTGGGGGGGACATGTTGTTAATACTACTGGGGGGGGAACATGTTGTTAATACTACTGGGGGGGACATGTTGTTAATACTACTGGGGGGGACATGTTGTTAATACTACTGGGGGGGGGGACATGTTGTTAATACTACTGGGGGGGGAACATGTTGTTAATACTACTGGGGGGGGGGACATGTTGTTAATACTACTGGGGGGGGAACATGTTGTTAATACTACTGGGGGGGGACATGTTGTTAATACTACTGGGGGGGACATGTTGTTAATACTACTGGGGGGAGGAACATGTTGTTAATACTACTGGGGGGGGGGACATGTTGTTAATACTACTGGGGGGGGGGACATGTTGTTAATACTACTGGGGGGGACATGTTGTTAATACTACTGGGGGGGAGACATGTTGTTAATACTACTGGGGGGGGAACATGTTGTTAATACTACTGGGGGGGGGGGACATGTTGTTAATACTACTGGGGGGGGGGACATGTTGTTAATACTACTGGGGGGGACATGTTGTTAATACTACTGGGGGGGACATGTTGTTAATACTACTGGGGGGGACATGTTGTTAATACTACTGGGGGGGGACATGTTGTTAATACTACTGGGGGGGACATGTTGTTAATACTACTGGGGGGGACATGTTGTTAATACTACTGGGGGGGACATGTTGTTAATACTACTGGGGGGACATGTTGTTAATACTACTGGGGGGACATGTTGTTAATAGTACTGGGGGGGGGGACATGTTGTTAATACTACTGGGGGGGACATGTTGTTAATACTACTGGGGGGGACATGTTGTTAATACTACTGGGGGGGGACATGTTGTTAATACTACGGGGGGGGGAACATGTTGTTAATACTACTGGGGGGGGGAACATGTTGTTAATACTACTGGGGGGGACATGTTGTTAATACTACTGGGGGGGACATGTTGTTAATACTACTGGGGGGGGGACATGTTGTTAATACTACTGGGGGGGACATGTTGTTAATACTACTGGGGGGGGACATGTTGTTAATACTACTGGGGGGGGGACATGTTGTTAATACTACAGGGGGGGACATGTTGTTAATACTACTGGGGGGGGGACATGTTGTTAATACTACTGGGGGGGGACATGTTGTTAATACTACTGGGGGGACATGTTGTTAATACTACTGGGGGGGACATGTTGTTAATACTACTGGGGGGGGGACATGTTGTTAATACTACTGGGGGGGAACATGTTGTTAATACTACTGGGGGGGGACATGTTGGAACAGGGAGGTAGCTGTAGATAAAGTGTTAGGGAACAGGGAGGTAGCTGTAGATAAAGTGTTAGGGAACAAGGAGGTAGCTGTAGATAAAGTGTTAGGGAACAGGGAGGTAGCTGTAGATAAAGTGTTAGGGAACAAGGAGGTAGCTGTAGATAAAGTGTTAGGGAACAGGGAACAGGGAGGTAGCTGTAGGTAAAGTGTTAGGGAACAGGAACAGGGTGGTAGCTGTAGATAAAGTGTTAGGGAACAGGGAGGTAGCTGTAGATAAAGTGTTAGGGGACAGGGAGGTAGCTGTAGATAAAGTGTTAGGGAACAGGGAACAGGGAGGTAGCTGTAGATAAAGTGTTAGGGAACAGGGAGGTAGCTGTAGATAAAGTGTTAGGGAACAGGAAGGTAGCTGTAGATAAAGTGTTAGGGAACAGGGAGGTAGCTGTAGATAAAGTGTTAGGGAACAGGGAGGTAGCTGTAGATAAAGTGTTAGGGAACAAGGAGGTAGCTGTAGATAAAGTGTTAGGGAACAGGGAACAGGGAGGTAGCTGTAGATAAAGTGTTAGGGAACAAGGAGGTAGCTGTAGATAAAGTGTTAGGGAACAAGGAGGTAGTTGTAGATAAAGTGTTAGGGAACAGGGAGGTAGTTGTAGATAAAGTGTTGGCCTGAAATAAGGACTGATATGAATGGGTGCAACTCCATGCTGGCGGCAGTGTGTGTGTGTGTGTGTGTGTGTGTGTGTGTGTGTGTGTGTGTGTGTGTGTGTGTGTGTGTGTGTGTGTGTGTGTGTGTGTGTGTGTGTGTGTGTGTGTGTGTGTGTGTGTGTGTGTGTGTGTGTGTGTGTGTGTGTGTGTGTGTGTGTGTGTGTGTGTGTGTGTGTGTGTGTGTGTGTGTGTGTGAACTG
This sequence comes from Salmo salar, assembly GCF_965601325.2. Taxonomy (NCBI): domain Eukaryota; kingdom Metazoa; phylum Chordata; class Actinopteri; order Salmoniformes; family Salmonidae; genus Salmo; species Salmo salar. Next base: position 99,358,092 of record NC_138292.1, on the reverse strand, counting down.
AGCTACCTATACTACTCCTGTGAAATGTGACACTTTGTGATTGGCCAGTTAAGGTTGGGTTTCGGCTTCTGATTGGTCGATAGTGAGACCAGTAGAATTCTCACACACACACACTCACCTGATGTGCTCGTCGGAGGAGACTCTGTTATCAGTTGTGTGTGGTGGTCAGACAGAACAGAGTGTGGAGAGACAGGAGAGACAGCAGAGACAGGAGAGACAGCAGAGACAGGAGAGACAGCAGAGACAGGAGAGATAGCATAGTGTGGAGAGACAGGAGGGACAGGAGAGACAGGAGAGACAGCATAGTGGGGAGAGACAGGATAGTGTGGAGAGACAGCATAGTGTGGAGAGACAGCATAGTGTGGAGAGACAGCATAGTGTGGAGAGACAGGAGAGTGTGGAGAGACAGCATAGTGTGTGACCAGTGGCGAGGACAGTTTGCGACGAGGGGTTTTTATTCTCCATCAACATCGTCGCCATGCGGTTCTGTGTGGTTCTAGCAGCCGTGGTTCTGGTTCTCCGCGTGTCCTGGACACAGACGGCGGAGGACACCAGCCCAGAACAGACCGACGCAGCGGAACAAGAGACGGACCTGGAGAAGAAAGAGAAAACCACTGAGATAGAAGAGGAGAAGAACGTGATGGTCCTGCACATTAATAACTTCCAAAGGGCCCTGAGTGAAAACAAGTTCCTGCTGGTTGAGTTCTGTGAGTAGAAACACATAGTGGAGGTTAAGGTTAGGGTTAGGGTTGGGGTCGGGGTTAGGGGTTAGGGTTTAGGGATAAGGTTAGGGGTTAGGGGTTAGGGGTTAGGGTTAGGGGTTAGGGTTAGGGGTTAGGGTTAAGGTTAGGGTTAGGGGTTAGGGTTAGGGGTTAGGGTTTAGGGTTTAGGGTTAGGGGTTAGGGTTAGGGTTAGGGGTTAGGGGTTAGGGTTAGGGGTTAGGGGTTAAGGTTAAGGTTAGGGTTAGGGGTTAGGGTTAGGGGTTAGGGTTTAGGGTTAGGGGTTAGGGGTAAGAGTTAGGGTTAGGGTTAGGGGTTAGGGGTTAGGGTTAGGGGTTAGGGTTAGGGGTTAGGGGTTAGGGGTTAAGGGTTAGGGGTTAGGGGTTAAGGGTTAGGGGTTAGGGTCAGGCAACAGTGTATAATTAAAGGTAATTTACTGTCAGCCAGTTAGTTGTAAATTGCTGGAGAATAAGGTACCATATGTTATCATAAATTCCGACATTTTTGGTTTAACAGTACATTACTGTAAAGTGTAGTAATATATAATATAATTAATAACAGTATATTGATAATATTACAGTAAACGTATACAATAACAATATTAATGTGTTTTATATATTTTAAATGGTTAGTCACCTAGTAATCTTGGGTTAGGGTTAGGGTTAGGGTTAGTCACCTAGTCATCTTGGGTTAGGGTTAGTCACCTAGTCATCTTGGGTTAGGGTTAGTAACCTAGTCATCTTGGGTTAGGGTTAGTCACCTAGTCATCTTGGGTTAGGGTTAGTCACCTAGTCATCTTGGGTTAGGGTTAGGGTTAGTCACCTAGTCATCTTGGGTTAGGGTTAGGGTTAGTCACCTAGTCATCTTGGGTTAGGGTTAGTCACCTAGTCATCTTGGGTTAGGGTTAGGGTTAGTTACCTAGTCATCTTGGGTTAGGGTTAGGGTTAGTCACCTAGTCATCTTGGGTTAGGGTTAGTAACCTAGTCATCTTGGGTTAGGGTTAGTCACCTAGTCATCTTGGGTTAGGGTTAGGGTTAGTTACCTAGTCATCTTGGGTTAGGGTTAGGGTTAGTCACCTAGTCATCTTGGGTTAGGGTTAGTAACCTAGTTATCTTGGGTTAGGGATAGGGGTTAGGGTTGGTCACCTAGTCATCCTAGCCAGTTGTACAATTCATTCGAAACTTTCTCTTCTTTAACTCCCTGACCTTAACCCTCGTCATCACTAAGGACCCTTATCAGCTGAATGTGCACATGTTGTCTCCAACTGCAGCACATGCCAATTCTCCCAGGGCTATATCTACCTGAGGTTAAGGTTAGGAGGAGTTACCATGGCTATCTCTACCTGAGGTTAAGGTTAGGAGGAGTTACCATGGCTACCAGGGCTATCTCTACCTGAGGGTTAAGGTTAGGAGGCATTACCATGGCTACCAGGGCTATCTCTACCTGAGGTTAAGGTCAGGAGGAGTTACCATGGCTATCAGGTTAACCTCAACTGGCACTGGATCTGATCTGGCATATTTGCATTTTATCACTAACCTGTGGTGTGTGTGTGTGTGTGTGTGTGTGTGTGTGTGTGTGTGTGTGTGTGTGTGTGTGTGTGTGTGTGTGTGTGTGTGTGTGTGTGTGTGTGTAGATGCTCCGTGGTGTGGTCACTGTCGTCAGTTAGAGCCGGTGTACGCGGAGGCAGCGAGGGTGTTGAAGGGAGAGAGAGAGGAGGAGAGAGGAGAGGAGGAGGGATTCGGTCTGGCTAAAGTGGACGCTGTCGAGGAGAATCAACTGGCCGAAGAGTTCGATGTCGGAAGTTTCCCGACCATCAAACTGTTCACCGACGGAGACAGAAACAACCCCGTCGACTTCACTGGTAACAACCTCTAACCCCTGACCTCTGATCTCTGATCCTACTGACCCTACTGACCCTAAACCTAACCCTAACCTTCGACCCGTGTGTGTTTTAGGGAAGAGGACAGTGCAGGGTATTGTTCAGTGGATGAAGAGGCGTTCAGGTCCCGTTGCCGTGGCGTTAGAGACTACTGACGCCGCTGCAGAACACATCAACCTTCACAACGTGACAGTGCTGGGGTTCTTCACCGTGAGTTACCCTGACCTCTGATCCCTGACTGTCTGTCTGTCTGTCTGTCTGTCTGTCTGTCTGTCTGTCTGTCTGTCTGTCTGTCTGTCTGTCTGTCTGTCTGTCTGTCTGTCTGTCTGTCTGTCTGTCTGTCTAGAGCATATATTGTCTGTACAGCAGTCTGAACATTAGACTAGAGATTGGTAGCCCTGGTAACTCCACCTAACCTTAAAAACAGGTAGAATACTCCAAGCCAGGTAACAGGTAGAATATTCCAAGGCAGGTAACAGGTAGAATACTCCAAGGCAGGTAACAGGTAGAATACTCCAAGCCAGGTAACAGGTAGAATACTCCAAGGCAGGTAACAGGTAGAATACTCCAAGGCAGGTAACAGGTAGAATACTCCAAGCCAGGTAACAGGTAGGATACTCCAAGGCAGGTAACAGGTAGAATACTCCAAGGCAGGTAACAGGTAGAATACTCCAAGCCAGGTAACAGGTAGAATACTCCAAGGCAGGTAACAGGTAGAATACTCCAAGGCAGGTAACAGGTAGAATACTCCAAGGCAGACAAACAGGTAGAATACTCCAAGGCAGACAAACAGGTATAATACTCCAAGGCAGGTAACAGGTAGAATACTCCAAGGCAGACAAACAGGTAGAATACTCCAAGGCAGACAAACAGGTAGAATACTCCAAGGCAGACAAACAGGTCGAATACTCCAAGGCAGACAAACAGGTAGAATACCCCAAGGCAGCCAAACAGGTAGAATACTCCAAGGCAGACAAACAGGTAGAATACTCCAAGGCAGACAAACTTGGTAGAATACTCCAAGCCAGGTAACAGGTAGAATACTCCAAGCAGATTGAAACTGGCAGGGAAACGCTCAGCACCTGACAGACCAATCGCAGACAAAAGTGTCAAGAAGAACAGTTAAAGCAGATTGTGCGTGTAGCGAAACGCTTGTGTTTCTAGCTCCAACAGTGCAGTAATATCTAACAAGTAATATCTAACAATACAACAATACAGACAGTAAACACAAATCTAAGTAAAGGAATGGAATTAACAATATATAAATATATGGACGAGCAATGTCAGAGCGGCATAGACTAATATACAGTAGGATAGAATACAGTATATATATATATATATATATATATATATATAGATGAGTAATACATAGACTAAGATACAGTAGAATAGAATACAATATATACATATGAGATGAGTAATGCAGTAGTATAGAATACAGTATATGCATATGAGATGAGTTATACATAGACTAAGATACAGTAGAATAGGATAGAATACAGTATATACATATGAGATGAGTAATACATAGACTAAGATACAGTAGAATAGTATAGAATACAGTATATACATATGAGATGAGTAATACATAGACAGATACAGTAGAATAGTATAGAATACAGTATATACATATGAGATGAGTAATACATAGACTAAGATACAGTAGAATAGTATAGAATACAGTATATACATATGAGATGAGTAATACATAGAATAAGATACAGTAGAATAGTATAGAATACAGTATATACATATGAGATGAGTAATACATAGACTAAGATACAGTAGAATAGGATAGAATACAGTATATACATATGAGATGAGTAATGCAGTAGAATAGTATAGAATACAGTATATACATATGAGATGAGCAATGAACAAGTTCTCATTTACAACTGCCACCTGGCCACGATAAAGCAAAAATGGCAGGGTAGCCTAGTGGTTAGACTGTAGGACTAGTAACCAAAAGGTTGCAAGATCGAATCCCCGAGCTGACAAGGTAAAAATCTGTTGTTCTGCCCCTGAACAAGGCAGTTAACCTACTGTTCCCTGGTAGGCCGTCATTGTAAAATAAGAATTTGTTCTTAACTGACTTGCCTAGTTAAATAAAGGTAAATTAAAAAAACTACAAAACAGTTTCACATAAACAAACATAGTCAATAGAAACAGAGAAATCAGTGAAGATTAGGGAGTCTATATATATATACACTATATTAAAGCTAGTGAGGGAGATAAGAGTCTCCAGCTTCAGTGATTTTTGCAGTTCGTTCCAGTCATTGGCAGCAGAGAACTGGAAGGAAAGGCGGCCAAAGGAGGAATTGGCTTTGGGGGTGACCAGAGAGATATACCTGCTGGAGCTCATGCTACGGGTGGGTGCTGCTATGGTGACCAGTGAGCTGAGATAAGGCGGGGCTGCTATGGTGACCAGTGAGCTGAGATAAGGCGGGGCTTTACCTAGCAAAGACTTATAGATGACCTGGAGCCAGTGGGTTTGGCGACGAATATGAAAAGAGGGCCGGCCAACGAGAGCATACAGGTCACAGTGGTGGGTAGTATATGGGGCTTTGGTGACAAAATGGATGGCACTGTGATAGACTGAATCCAATTTGCTGAGTAGAGTGTTGGAGGCTATTTTGTAAATGACAAGGGCAGTTAATTTGCCCCCGGTGATACGTTGGGCAGACCGCACGATCCTCTAGAGAACCCTGCCATTGCGGGAAGTGCAGTTGCCATACCAGGCGGTGATACAGCCCGTTAATAATGCTCTCAATTGTGCATTTGTAGAAGTTTGTGAGGGTTTTAGGTGCCAACTTGACACAACTCTGGGAAGCATTGGAATCAACAAATGTTAGTGTATTGCATCGTAACAAATCGCATCGATTTTCATCTCTAATCTAACCGAATCTCACCAATTTGTTTGAAACTAAAACGTATTGTTCCTGTATCATATCAGAGCCCATGTATCTAGGTACTTATCGAATCGTCTTGAAAGAGAAAGATGCACGTCTGTCTGTCTGTCTGTCTGTCTGTCTGTCTGTCTGTCTGTCTGTCTGTCTGTCTGTCTGTCTGTCTGTCTGTCTGTCTGACCCTGGTGTCTGTCTGTCTGACCCTGGTGTCTGTCTGTCTGACATTGGAGTCTGTCTGTCTGACCCTGGACCTGGTGTCTGTCTGTCTGTCTGTCTGTCTGTCTGTCTGTCTGTCTGTCTGTCTGTCTGTCTGTCTGTCTGTCTGTCTGTCTGTCTGTCTGTCTGTCTGTCTGTCTGTCTATTGATCGATCTATCTATCGATTTGATCTGATCTGATCTGTCCACCAGAGTCTGGAGAGTGAGGAGGCCAAGGTGTTCTATAGTGTTGCCATGGAGATGGTTGACATGGAGTTCGGGGTGACAACCAGTCCAGAGGTCTTCCAGAAATATGAAATAGAGAACAACAGAGTGGTGCTGTTCAAGAAGGTGAGGAGCTCTGACCTCTAACCCCTGACCTCTAGCCCCTGACCTCTAGCCCCTGACCTCTAGTCCCTGACCTCTAGCCCCTGACCTCTAGCCCCTGACCTCTAGCCCTGACCTCTAGCCCCTGACCTCTAGCCCCTGACCTCTAACCCCTGACCTCTAGCCCCTGACCTCTAACCCCTGACCTCTAGCCCCTGACCTCTAGTCCCTGACCTCTAGCCCCTGACCTCTAAACCCCTGACCTCTAACCCCTGACCTCTAACCCCTGACCTCTAGCCCCTGACCTCTAGCCCCTGACCTCTAGTCCCTGACCTCCAGCCCCTGACCTCTAGCCCCTGACCTCTAGCCCTGACCTCTAACCCCAGACCTCTAACCCCTGACCTCTAGCCCCTGACCTCTGACCTCTAGCCCCTGACCTCTATCCCTTGACCTCTAGCCCATGACCTTTAGCCCCTGACCTCTAGCCCCTGACCTCTTGCCCCTGACCTCTAGCCCCTGACCTCTAGCCCCTGACCTCTAGCCCCTGATCTCTAGCCCCTGACCTCTATCCCCTGACCTCTAGCCCCTGACCTCTAACCCCTGACCTCTAACCCCTGACCTCTAACGTGTGTGTGTGTGTGGTGTGTGTGTGGTGTGGTGTGGTGTGGTGTGTGTGTGTGTGTGTGTGTGTGTGTGTGTGTGTTAGTTTGACGAGGGCAGGGTAGACCTGTCTGTGTCTGAGGAGGTGAAGGTGGGTGAAGAGGAGCTGACTGTCTTCATCAGGACCAACAGTCTGGAGCTGGTCATAGAGTTCAACGAGCAGGTACACACACACACACACACACACACACACACACACACACACACACACACACACACACACACACACACACACACACACACACACACACACACACACACACACACACACACACACACACACACACACCACACACACACACACCACACACACACACACACACACAGCCTATTGAGTGTGTTGTGTCTGTCTGTCCTGCAGAATGCGGATAAGATCTTTGGTTCGAAGATTCACAGTCACAGCCTCCTCTTCATTAACTCTACAGTGCAGGAGCAGAAGAACCTTCTGCCTGAATACAGGACCGCGGCCAAGGACTTCAAGGGCAAGGTATTATACTGTACACAACTATATAAATACTACTACTATACTACAGTACAGGAGCAGAAGAACCTTCTGCCTGAATACAGGACCGCAGCCAAGGACTTCAAGGGAAAGGTATTATACTGTACAGAACTATATAAATACTACTACTATTACGTTCGTCTGAAAGATGAGACCAAGGTGCAGCGTGGCAGGGGAACATTTCCCACAAAAACCCAGTGGGAAAAGGCTGCCTAAATATGATCTCCAATCAGAGACAACTAAAGACAGCTGTCTCTGATTGGGAACCATATCAGGCCAACATAGAAATAAAAAAAACATAGATATACATAATCTAGAATACCCACCCAAATCACACCCTGACCTAACCAAATAGAGAAATAAAAAGGCTCTCTACGGTCAGGGCGTGACAGTACCCCCTCCCAAAAGGTGCGGACTCCGGCCACAAAACCTGACTCAATAGGGGAGGGTCCGGGTGGGCATCTAGCCTCGGTGCCGGCTCCGGTGCGGGACGTAGACCCCGCTCTGCTCGCGGATGTGCCATCCTCGGTGGCGGCTCTCTTTCGGGGGTCGTTGTCAAAAGCTCCGGACAGTGAATCGTCGCCGGAGGACCCGGACAGTGGATAGTCGCCGGAGGTCCCGGACCGTGGATCGTCGCCGGAGGACCCGGACCGTGGATCGTCGCGGGAGGACCCGGACCGTGGATTGGACCGTCTCTAGAAAAATAATTTAAACCAGTTGAGGTCACCGCATGTGTGGGAGGTGGAACTAAAGGGTTAATATTGAGCAGGGCTAGAGTCTCTACAGTGAAATAAGACAATAATTACTAACCAAAAACAGCGATGAACAAGGCATATTGACATTAGGGAGAGGCATGCGTAGTCGGGTGATCATAGGCGTCCAGTGAGTGGCTTGGCGGGCTGGAGACACGGCGATTCAGGCAGCTAGCGGGCCGGGGCTAGCAAGCTAGTAGAAGGGCCGTTGAGGGACGTTGCGACGGAAGAAGTAAGTTGTACCCCCCTTCGTGCTGTTACGTCGGCAGACCAGTCGTTGTGGATCAGTAGGGCTCCGTGTGGTAAAAGGGTCCTGGCCAATTGGCAAAATAGGTATAGTGGCCAAAGAATTTGGCCGATGGTTCTCTTAAGCTAACAGTCTGATATGCTCTAGACAGCTAACGGGCCGCAGCTAGCAGGCTAGCAGATGGGCATTCAGGGGATGTCGCGACGGAGGAGCCAGTTGATAAAAAAACCCTCGGGCGAATTACGTCGGTAGTCCAGTCGTGATGGGTCGGCGGAGGTCCAGGCCAATTGGCAAAATAGGTATTGTAGCCCAAGGAGTGGCTGATGGACCTCTTCGGCTAGCCGGGAGATGGGCCTAGCAAAGGCTAGCTCCAGGCTAATTGGTTCTTGCTTCGGGACAGAGACGTTAGCCAGGAGTAGCCACCCGGACAGCAGCTAGCTAGCTGCGCTGATCCCGGTGAAAAGGTTCAGAGCTTGCTGTAGGAATCCGGAGATGTGGAGAAAAATAATTCCGATTTGCTCTGGTTTGAGTGCTGACTGGCGAGAGTTGTCCAGGCTAAAGGTAGCTGATGACCGCTAGCAATGGCTAGCTGACTACTAGCTAGTAGCTAGTTAGCTGGCTAGCTTCTGTTGGGGGTTCCGGTTCTGACGTAAAGAAAATAGCAGATCAATACCACATTGGGTGAGGTGGACTGCAGGAGACTATGTTTAAAAAAAATATATACAAATATACTGTATATACTACTACTACACACTACTATAAACAGTATAATACTACTACTTCACACTACTATATACAGTATACTACTACTACTATATACAGTATACTACTACTACACACTACTATATACAGTATACTACTACTACTATATACAGTATACTACACACTACTATATACAGTATACTACTACTACTATATACAGTATACTACTACTACTATATACAGTATACTACTACTACTATATACAGTATACTACACACTACTATATACAGTATACTACTACTACTATATACAGTATACTACTACTACACACTACTATATACAGTATACTACTACTACACACTACTATATACAGTATACTACTACTACACACTACTATATACAGTATACTACTACTACACACTACTATATACAGTATACTACTACTACACACTACTATATACAGTACATTGTTCAGCAGCAGATTGTCATGGTTTTTCAAGGTTTTCCTTGGTATGGGCATTGACAAGTGTGTGTGTGTGTGTGTGTGTGTGTGTGTGGTGTGTGGTGTGTGGTGTGTGTGGTGTGTGTGTGTGTGTGTGGTGTGTGTGTGTGTGTGTGTGTGTGTGTGTGTGTGTGTGTGTGTGTGTGTGTGTGTGTAGGTATTGTTCATCATTATAGATGTAACGGGACCAGTCAGTCATGTCCTGAAGTACTTCGGTCTTTCCGAGGGCGACGCCCCCGCTGTACGCATCATCAACACCGACACCACCAAGAAGTTCGCTCTGATTGGACAGATAACGGCCGCGACGCTCCAAACGTTCTGTCAGGGAGTTCTGGACGGAAACGTGAAGGTATACAACCACCCGACCAATCACATCACTCCTACTGCTAGACTTAGCCAATCACATCACTCCTACTACTAGACTTAGCCAATCACATCACTCCTACTACTAGACTTTACCAATCACATCACTCCTACTAGTAGACTTAGCCAATCACATCACTCCTACTGCTAGACTTAGCCAATCACATCACTCCTACTACTAGACTTAGCCAATCACATCACTGCTACTACTAGACTTAGCCAATCACATCACTCCTACTACTAGACTTAGCCAATCACATCACTCCTACTACTAGACTTAGCCAATCACATCACTCCTACTACTAGAGCTAGCCAATCACATCACTCCTACTCCTAGAGCTAGCCAATCACATTACTCCCACCACTATAGCCAGCCAATCACATTACTCCCACCACTATAGCCAGCCAATCACATTACTCCCACCACTATAGCCAGCCAATCACATTACTCCCACCACTATAGCCAGCCAATCACATTACTCCCACCACTATAGCCAGCCAACACAGTTCACACCCCTACAGGCACACAGGGGTTAGAGGTTAGAGGACAGGATTAGGGTCTAACTTGTTGTTATGGTTCCAGGCCCACTTTCTCAGTGAGGATGTACCTGAGGACTGAGATAAAGGGTTAGGGGTTAAAGGTCAGGGGTTAGAGTGTAGAGGTTAGAGTATAACAGTGTGTTGTGGTTACAGTCTCACCTGCTGAGCGAGGAGGTACCAGAGGACTGGGATAAAGGGTTAGGGGTTAAAGGTCAGGGGTTAGAGGTGTAGAGGTTAGAGTATAACAGTGTGTTGTGGTTACAGTCTCACCTGCTGAGCGAGGAGGTACCAGAGGACTGGGATAAAGGGTTAGGGGTTAAAGGTCAGGGGTTAGAGTGTAGAGGTTAGAGTATAACAGTGTGTTGTGATTACAGTCTCATCTGCTGAGCGAGGAGGTACCAGAGGACTGGGATAAAGGACCCGTTAAAGTTCTGGTCGGGAAGAACTTTGAGGCTGTCGCCCTAGAGAACAACAAGAACGTCTTCGTAGAGTTCTGTAAGTCAACTCTTCCTCCCGTATCAATCATCAGCAGTTCGATTTTCAAGGCGTGGCGTAATTCATCCTCTCTGTACTACAGGTAACTGCTAAAATAAAGGAAAAACACGCAAGTAAGTGATGGATACAAAGTATATTGAAAGCAGGTGCTTCCACACAGGTGTGGTTCCTGAGTTAATTAAGCAATTAACATCCCATCATGCTTAGGGTCACGTATAAGAATGCTGGGCGGGCCGTTATTTTTTGGGCCACCATGGCTCTGCTCCCATAGGATGACAACGCCCCCCTATCCACAGGGTATGAATGGTCAATGAACGATGTAAACCATATGCCATGGCCGTCTCAAGTCACCAGAGCTCAACCCAGTTAAACGCTTTACGGGATGATTCTGGAAGGGCCTGAGTCGGTGTTTTCCAACATCAACCTTAAAAAACTATTTCTGGTGGAAGAATGGCGTCACATCCCTCTCTGACAGAGTTCCCAGACACTTCTAGAATCTACGCCGAGGTGTTTGGCTGGTCGTGGTGACCTTGTTAAGACGAGGTGTTCGGCTGGTCGTGGTGACCCAACGCCATATTAAGACACCAGCTTGGTGCTTTCTCTACTTAGACAGTTTCCTGTCGCTAGTAGCTAGCTAAGTGTAAGTTGAGCTAGCTAGCTAACGTTAGCTAAAGCTAGTGTGTGTGTGTGTGTGTGTCTGTGTCTGTGTGTGTGTGTGTGTGTGTCTGTGTCTGTGTGTGTGTGTGTGTCTGTGTGTGTGTGTGTGTCTGTGTCTGTGTCTGTGTGTGTGTGTGTGTGTGTGTGTCTGTGTGTGTGTGTGTGTGTGTGTCTGTGTGTGTGTGTGTGTGTCTGTGTCTGTGTGTGTGTGTGTGTCTGTGTCTGTGTGTGTGTGTGTGTGTGTGTGTGTGTGTGTGTGTGTGTGTGTGTGTGTCTGTGTGTGTGTGTGTGTCTGTGTGTGTGTGTGTGTCTGTGTCTGTGTGTGTGTGTGTGTGTGTGTGTCTGTCTGTGTCTGTGTCTGTGTCTGTGTGTGTGTGTCTGTGTGTCTGTGTGTGTGTGTGTCTGTGTGTGTGTGTGTGTGTGTGTGTGTGTGTGTGTAGATGCCCCATGGTGTGGTCACTGTAAGGAACTGGCTCCAGTCTGGGAGAAGCTGGCAGAGAAGTATGCTGACCGGGATGACATCATCATTGCCAAGATGGATGCCACGACCAATGAGGTGGAGGGAGTGTCGGTGTCTGGATTCCCTACGCTACGGTACTACCCTGCTGGAGAAGACAGCAAGGTAACCTTTAACCCCTAACCTCTGACTCTAACCTTAACCTCTGACCCTAACCTTAACCTCTGACCCTAACCTTAACCTCTGACCCTAACCTTAACCTCTGACCCTAACCAAACGAGGTGGAGGGAGTGTCTGGGTTCCCTACGCTACGGTACTACCCTGCTGGAGAAGACAGCAAGGTAACCTTTAACCCCTAACCTCTGACTCTAACCTTAACCTCTGACCCTAACCTTAACCTCTGACCCTAACCTTAACCTCTGACCCTAACCTTAACCTCTGACCCTAACCAAACGAGGTGGAGGGAGTGTCTGGGTTCCCTACGCTACGGTACTACCCTGCTGGAGAAGACAGCAAGGTAACCTTTAACCCCTAACCTCTGACCCTAACCTTAACCTCTGACCCTAACCTTAACCTCTGACCCTAACCTTAACCTCTGACCCTAACCAAACGAGGTGGAGGGAGTGTCTGGGTTCCCTACGCTACGGTACTACCCTGCTGGAGAAGACAGCAAGGTAACCTTTAACCCCTAACCTCTGACCCTAACCTTAACCTCTGACCCTAACCTTAACCTCTGACCCTAACCTTAACCTCTGACCCTAACCAAACGAGGTGGAGGGAGTGTCTGGTTTCCCTACACTACGGTACTACCCTGCTGGAGAAGACAGCAAGGTAACCTTTAACCCCTAACCTCTGACTCTAACCTTAACCTCTGACCCTAACATTAACCTCTGACCCTAACCTTAACCTCTGACCCTAACCTTAACCTCTGACCCTAACCTTAACCTTTAACCATTAACCTCTGATCCTGGAGGAAGTCACACACAATCTATCGGAAGGATAGAAAGACTACTCTGTCACACCTCTATCACAAACTACACCGTGTGTGTGTGTGTGTGTGTGTGTGTGTGTGTGTGTGTGTGTGTGTGTGTGTGTGTGTGTGTGTGTGTGTGTGTGTGTGTGTGTGTGTGTGTGTGTGTGTGTGTGTGTGTGTGTGTGTGTGTGTGTGGTGTGTGTGTGTGTGTGTGTGTGAGGTGGTAGAATACAGCGGGACCAGAGACTTGGAGACGTTTGCTATGTTCCTGGACAATGGAGGACAGCTTCCGAAGGCGGAAGAGGAGGAGGATGATGGTGATGAAGAGGAGGTGAAGGATGATGAAGAGGATGTGAAGGATGATGAAGAGGACGATGAAGAGGAGGTGAAGGATGATGAAGAGGATGTGAAGGATGATGAAGAGGCTGTGAAGGATGATGAAGAGGACGATGAAGAGGAGGTGAAGTTGAACTTACCCGACTAATTATACAAATCCCTCCCACTCTAAACTCTTCTGACCAATCCCCCTCTCACTCTTAATAATGCAAACCCCTCCCACTCCAGAGCTCTCTTGACCAATCCCCTCTCTCCTTCCTTCTGACAGGTCACCGATGAGTCATCGCCACCGCCAGCCAATGAGACGTCTAAAGACGAGCTGTAAAGTCAGAGGATCGAACCAATCAAAAGGAGTTTATTGGTTTCTATGGTTTCTCTTTCGGTTTAATAATAAAAGTGATTTGATTCTGAAGTCTGGAGTGGTGAGTCTTTATAGAGGAGAGGAGACGAGGAGACAAGGAGAGGAAACAAGGATAGACAACAAGGAGAGGAGATGACGAGAGGAAACAACTTTAGACTGTTGAGATGCACACAGAGACAGAGACACAGATAGAGAGACAGAGAGAGAGAGAGAGAGAGAGAGATAGAGACAGAGACAGACAGAGAGAGAGAGAGAGAGAGAGAGAGAGAGAGAGAGACAGAGAGAGACAGAGACAGAGACAGAGAGAGAGAGAGACAGAGAGACTGCTTGCCTTGATGGTTTAACGCCTCGTAATATCGCCGTTCTGCTCTCGCTGCTTCAATTTCCTCCTTTGGACGGCGATACTCCCCTGGGCCCTTGTCCAGTGTCCTGCTCCATTCAGAATTTCCTCCCAGGTCCAGTCCTCCTGACCACGCTGCTTGGTCGGTTGGTGGTGGGAGATTCTGTCACGGCTGTCTGAAGAATGGGACCAAAGTGCGGCGTGTGTATCGTTCCACATTTTATTATAACTGTGAAACTATGTAAGACATACAAATAAACTAATGGACAAAACAACAAATCGTGACGAAGAGGTGCAAGATACACTTACTCAAAATAATCTCCACACAAAACCTAGTGGGAAAAACAACAACTTAAATATGATCCCCAATTAGAGACAACGATGACCAGCTGCCTCTAATTGGAGATCATCCCCCCCCAAAAAACAACAACATAGAAATACAAAAACTAGAACCCCACATAGAAAAACATAAACTAGACAAAAACCCCAACATAGAAAAAAGAAACTAGAACCCCACATAGAAATACATAAACTAGACAAAACCCCAACATAGAAAAACGAAACTAGAAACCCACATAGAAATACAAAAACTAGAACCCCCACATAGAAATACATAAACTAGAACCCCACATAGAAATACAAAAACTAGAACCCCACATAGAAATACATAAACTAGACAAAACTCCCAACATAGAAAAAAGAAACTAGAACCCCAACATAGACATAAATAAACTAGACAAAACCCTCTGTTACGCCCTGACCTACTCTACCATAGAAAAATAAAAGCTTTCTATGGTCAGGACGTGACAGCTGTACAATGTGACTGGTTGTGATACAGGCTACAGTAGGACAGCAAGAACATTTCCACCCTAATTAACCCTCACTTTCTCTTAGAATAAAAACCTTTAGCATAACAACAGCTTCAGTCAGGAATACTGTAGTCCTGCACAATTTTCAGTTCTCTATGTAGGTTTATGTCGCTCCTTAGTGTAATAACAGCTTCAGTAAGAAAATACTGTAGTCCTGCACAATGATCAGTTTTCTATGTGGGTTTATGTCGCCCCTTAGTGTAATAACAGCTTCAGTAAGAAAATACTGTAGTCCTGCACAATGATCAGTTTTCTATGTAGGTTTTTGTCGCCCCTTAGTGTAATAACAGCTTCAGTCAGGAATACTGTAGTCATTTATCTATTTCACTTGCTTTGGCAATGTTAACATATGTTTCCCGTGCCAATAAAGCCCTTTGAATTTGAATTTAACAGAATTGATAGAGAGAGAGAGAGAGACAAAGAGAAAGACAGAGAGAGAGACAAAGAGAAAGACAGAGAGAGAGAGAGAGAGACAGAGACAAAGAGAAAGACAGAGAGAGAGAGAGACAGAGACAAAGACAGAGACAGAGACAGAGAGAGAGAGACAGAGAGAGAGACAGAGACAAAGAGAGAGAGACAAAGAGAGAGAGACAGAGAAAGAGAGACAGAGACAGAGAGAGAGAGAGAGAGAGAGACAGAGAGAGAGAGAGAGAGAGAGAGAGACAGAGAGACAGAGAGAGAGAGACAGAGAGAGAGAGAGACAGCGCGAGAGAGAGCAGACAGAGAGAGAGAGAGAGAGACAGAGAGAGAGAGAGAGACAGTGAGACAAAGAGAGAGAGACAGAGAGAGAGAGAGAGAGAGAGAGACAGAGAGAGAGAGACAGAGAGAGAGAGACAGAGAGAGAGAGAGAGAGACAGAGAGAGAGAGAGAGACAGTGAGACAAAGAGAGAGAGACAGAGAGAGAGAGAGAGAGAGAGAGAGAGAGACAGAGAGAGAGAGACAGAGAGAGACAGAGAGAGAGAGAGAGACAGAGAGAGAGAGACAGAGAGAGACAGAGAGAGAGAGAGAGAGAGAGAGACAGAGAGAGAGAGAGAGAAGTCATGCAGAAGAACAGCTCCTGACTTGTTATAACTTTTTGGTTGTTAAGAGCGAGATTAACACGACTAAATTAGCAAAAAATGTATAGGTAATCAAATTGTACAACTGAAGATCAACACAGGAGGAAAAGATTGACAGAGAGTGAGTTAAAAGACCAATCTTCATCGTGGTAGCTAGCCAAATTCAAATCTGTCAGCTAGCTTATCGTCTAGCTCTAACCGTTTACTGGTGGTAACCATAGCAACATGGCCACTGAGGCAGCGCTAGCAGCGACAGCAACGGCAGAGACTGAGAGATTTTCGCCGTTGTTTTTTGAATACCCAGCAGAAATCAAATCAGAGAAGGGAAGAATCAACTTTAAACACAGAATTCTGAGGGAGAACCCAGAAACTTTGTTCGCCGACTGCTCACAAAACGGGACTGTTACAAACCTGTTATTTTACACAGACCACACTACTGCCTGGCATACAGCTGTAACCAGGCATTTCAGCTATACCACGAAGAAAGGCATCTGCAAGGGAAGGCAAATCCACATTTTTGAGGACAGCGATAAGGACCAGGAAAACAGGTTTCTGACGGTAAACATGTATCAGAACGGCACTATCATGGTCCAGGGCAGTGAGGCTGCACTCAGCTCTGTTGTGCAGGACTTCCCCACTCTAAGGAAGATAGCAGAAAGCAAAAAAGAAAAGGACAGCACCCCGACCTCTCCCCTCACCTCAGGCACCCCAACAGCAGGACTATCCTCCCCCCTGCCTGCCTACAACCACCAGAGCCAAGACCACACTACTATCAGCCTGTTGAGAGACAGGCTGGCTGTGTTAGAGGTATGGGTTACTGAGCTGAAGGAGCAGCCCCCCAGCTACACCACCACCAGCCCAGACACAGAGCTTCTACAGGACCAGATCAACCAGTGCAGGACCCAGCTGAAGAACTCTGTCCAGGAGCTGAGAGAGAGCCTTACCACAGCTCTTGAGGAGGTAAAGGCCACCATGAGGAGAGAGCTAGTGCAGGTAAAGGAGGAGATGGCAAAGGAGTTGTCTGTCATCAAGAGGGTGCTACAGCACAGAGAACAGACTGTAGAGACTCCCAGAGAGAAGCTGCAGCCCCTCACCACCCCTAACAACCCCACTGACCCACCTTTACCCACAATCCCCCCCCATACCGACAACAC
The DNA here is from genome assembly GCF_965601325.2 of Salmo salar. NCBI lineage: Eukaryota > Metazoa > Chordata > Actinopteri > Salmoniformes > Salmonidae > Salmo > Salmo salar. Next base: position 99,341,098 of record NC_138292.1, on the reverse strand, counting down.
TCTACCCACACCCCCAGTCAACAAAGAGGCCCAAATAGAGACCCCTACTACAGAGAGAAGCTCTCTGCCCCCCCCTGACACACCCCCACACCCCCCTCCATGTACACAGGCCCTGTGTACTCCAGCCCCAGACCGTAAACACACTAATCTGGCAAAACCCTCTGAGGTGGCCATCCTCATTGACTCAAATGGGAAATTCATCCAAGAAGATAAACTCTTCCCCCAACACAAGGTGTGCAAAATATGGTGCCCAAAAACACAGGATGCACTCCACATCCTGTCCCAGCCTGACTTTGGCACACCAGGCCACATTATTATTCACACCGGCACCAACAACCTGCGAGAGGAACAGGAGAGAGTAGGCAGCCTGGTCAACAGAGTAGCAGAGAGGGCCTCTGAGTTGTTCCCCAACTCCCACATCACCATCTCCACTCTGCTGCCCCGCAAAGACTTTCATCCCCGTACTATTCAGAAAGTCAACGCTGACATCACCAGAGGGTGTGGCCTACTCCCGAACGTACACGTTGCTCACCACCCAACAATCACCCCAGAGCATCTACACGACCACTCCCACCTGAGGAAGCAGACAGTAGGGATGTTTGCCAAGTCTCTAAAGGACGTGGCACTTGGTAGACAAACACCCCATGCTGTACTGGACAGAGGAGCACCCAGAGACCCCTACCAGACCACTGCACCACCAAGGAGCCCCAGGCCCCTTCAACGCCACACCAGACCCAGTGCACCCCACAGGCCCCACCCACCCCCAGAGCATCACCACTTCCATCGGCTTAGCCAGACCAGACCGGGCCCAGCCTATTATCCCGCACCAGACCACCACCCCTACCCGACCAGAGAGGAAGTCCCACGGCCCAGACCTGGCCCCCCTCCACCTCACAGGGCCCAACAGCAGGACCAGCGCAGCTACGCGGAGGTCGTCAGAGGACAGGAGAACCCTGTAGGATTAAGTGAGATTAAACAGCTCCTCCAATACATCTGCACTAAACTGCACTAAACACACACGGACGCATACACACACACACACACACACCTATTGTACTAGAATTTACTTGTTCAATGAATAGGAATATTTAACAGAATAACAGAATAAATGTTAGCTGATATCCTGTTTATCTCACTCTTAACAACGTATTAGTTAATAGTTACTGTGTTTCTGACTGCTATTCTTTCTTTTTGCAACATGAAATCACTATCAGTTAGCATGTGGAACATCCAGGGCCTAAACTCATCAACCTTTGGTCTGAAGAGTTTAGCACTGGAGTTCAACAAAAATCTTAAAGATGTTGATGTCATCATTCTGCAGGAGACATGGTGTAAGGCTGACGTTGTCACTCACTGTCCCACAGGCTACAGAGAGGTCATTGTGCCGTCACAGAAACACAGCTCTGTCAATAGAGGCAGAGACTCTGGAGGATTGATCATTTGGTACAAATCCGAACTACAAAATCTAATTGATCCCCTCAAAATTGGCAAATACCACATTTGGTTAAAACTAAAAAAAGAACTTGTACTGACAGAAAAAGATGTGTTCCTTTGTGCAATATATATCCCCCCCTCAGAATCCCCATATTACTCAGAGGAGATCTTCCCCACCCTTGAGGAAGAGACGTGCCATTTCCAGGCCCAGGGAAATGTGCTCATCTGTGGGGACACAAATGCGCGCACAGGAACACTACCTGATCTAACGAGCACACGAGGGGACAGCTTTATTACAGGCCATACTGTTTCTAACTGTCTTAATCTCCCCCATAGAAACAACAGTGACAGCACCGTCAACAAAAACGGAAGGGATCTTTTGCAGCTCTGTAGAAGCCTGGGTCTGTACTTTGTCAATGGTAGGTTACGGGGGGACTCTTTGGGGAGATTCACCTACTGCTCACCTCTTGGCCACAGTACAGTAGACTATATGATCACAGACATGGACCCTTTCTCTCTCAGCTCATTCACTGTCAAGCCACTAACACCTCTGTCTGATCACAGCCAAATTACGTTGTTCCTCAAAAGAACAGACATGGAAACAACCACACATTCACAGCCCAGTAAGCTGTACAACATCAGAAATTCATACAGATGGGCCCAAAACAGCACAGAAGAATACCAGAAAGCAACCTGGAACCAAAATATCCAAACACTCTTAGATAACTTTCTGGATACCACATTCACTCACAGTAAAGAAGGCATCAATCTAGCAGTACGAAACATCAACTATATATTCAGGCAAACGGCAAAAGAAGCACAATTGAAATTGATAAAAAACAAAACTAAAAAAATCGCAGATGACAACTGGTTTGATGCAGATTGTAAAATTATAAGGAAAAACCTTAGAACACTATCCAACCAAAAGCACAGAGACCCAAATAATGGTGAACTACGCCTTCATTACTGTGAGACTTTAAAACTCTATAAACGTACACTCAGAACCAAAAAAGCACAGTACAACAGCAAGCAGCTGACACTAATTGAGGAGTCCATAAACACAAACAACTTTTGGCAAAATTGGAAAAAACTAAAAAAATCTAAACAAGAGGAATTAGCGATACAAAATGGTGACGTATGGACGACCCATTTCAAAACACTCTACAACACCGTTCAAATTGACACAAACGCAGAACAACGCCAAATCCATGAGAAGTTGAATGGATTAGAAAAAGCTATAAAGGACAATCAAAACCCATTGGACTCCCCAATTACTGACCAGGAGCTCTATAAGAAACTTCAGGCCCTCAGATTTAAAAAAGCATGCGGACCTGATGGCATCCTAAATGAGATGCTCAAACTCACTAGTGCAAAATTTCAATTGGCTATATTAAAACTGTTTAATTTGATCCTGAGTGTAGGTTATTTCCCTGACATCTGGAATCAAGGACTCATAACCCCAATCTTTAAGAACGGAGACAAATTTGACCCTAACAATTACAGAGGCATTTGTGTGAACAGTAACCTGGGGAAGGTTTTCTGTAGTATCATCAATGTAAGAGTTCTAAACTTCCTTAATAAGCACAATGTCTTGAGTAAAAGCCAAATTGGATTTATACCAAAACATCGCACAACTGATCATATTTACACCTTACACACCCTGATAGATAAACATGTCCACCAAAATAATACCAAAATATACGCTTGCTTTATCGACTTCCAAAAAGCATTTGATTCTATTTGGCATACAGGACTGTTCTACAAAGTTATTGAAAGTGGTGTAGGGGGAAAAACATATGACATAATTAAATCAATGTATACTGGCAATACGTGCAGCATTAAAATTGGTAAGAAAAGAACAGAATTCTTTAACCAGGGGCGGGGCCTTCGTCAGGGTTGCAATCTGAGCCCTGCACTATTCAATATTTACATTAACGAATTGGCCACTATTCTAGAAAAATCCTCAGCCCCTGGTGTTAGTCTCCACAATTCAGAAGTTAAATGCCTACTCTTCGCAGATGACCTATGCCTGATGTCACCCACAGCACCTGGCCTACAGCAGAGCCTGGACCTGCTAGAGCAGTACTGCCAGACCTGGGCCCTGGCAGTAAACCCCAAAAAGACTAAAATAATGATTTTCCAGAGAAGATCCAGATCTCAGGGA
>NC_138292.1:99315000-99322500 GCF_965601325.2 Salmo salar | reverse complement strand
GACCTCTGGTGGCATGTCTTGTGGGGTATGTATGGGTGTCTGAGCTGTGTGCCAGTCTGTTTAAATAGACCTCTGGTGGCATGTCTTGTGGGGTATACATGGGTGTCTGAGCTGTGTGCCAGTCAGTTTAAATAGACTTCTGGTGGCATGTCTTGTGGGGTATGGATGGGTGTCTGAGCTGTGTGCCAGTAGTTTAGACAGACACACCAGTACATTCAACATGTCAATACCTCTCACAAATACAAGTAGTGATGAAGTCAACCTCCACTTTGAACCAGCCCCGACAATATTAATGTTAGCTCTCTGTGTACATCTAAGGGCCAGCCGTGCTGCCCTGTTCTGAGCCAGAAGCTGGGGAGGCTTGGGCAAGTTGCTGTGGGGGGGTCAAGGCTGTTGACCAGGGTATATTGGTTCCTAACTTCCCTGAAAAGTTGCATATCGCAGGGACTATTCGATACTAATGCAGAACGCCACAGGATGTTTTTGTGCTGGTCGAGGGCAGTCAGGTCTGGAGTGAACCAAGGGCTATATCTGTTCCTGGTTCTAAATTTGAATGGGGCATGCTCATCACTGTCAAACGCTCCCTAAAACACTTCAGCAAGCAGGCCTTTCTAATCAACCTGGCCCGGGTATCCTGGAAGGATATTGACCTCATTTTAATTAATTAATTTCCTCAACATGTTAATTAAATAAGCATGCCCCTTTCAAAAAATGCAGAACTAAGAACAGATATAGCCCTTGGTTCACTCCAGACTTGACTGCCCTCGACCAGCACAAAAACATCCTGTGGCATTCTGCATTAGCATCGAATAGCCCCTGCGATATGCAACTTTTCAGGGAAGTCAGGAACGCTCAAGGTACTAAACGATATCATAACCGACATCGATGAAAGACAGTACCGTGCAGACGTCTTCATCGACCTGGCCAAGGCTTTCGACTCTGTCAATCACCACATTCTTATCGGCAGACTCAACAGCCTTGGTTTCTCAAATGATTGCCTCGCCTGGTTCACCAACTACTTCTCAGATAGAGTTCAGTGTGTCAAATCGGAGGGCCTGTTGTCCGGACCTCTGTCAGTCTCTATGGGGGTACCACAGGGTTCAATTCTCGGGCTGACTTTTTCTCTGTATATATCAACGATGTCGCTCTTGCTGCGGGTGATTCCCTGATCCACTTCTACGCAGACGACACCATTCGGTATACATCTGGCCCTTCTTTGGACACTGTGTTAACTAACCTCCAAACGAGCTTCAATGCCATACAACACTCCTTCCGTGGCCTCCAACTGATCTTAAACGCTGGTAAAACCAAATGCATGCTCTTCAACCGATCGCTACCCGCCCACCTGACTAGCATCACTACTCTGGACAGTTCTGACATAGAATACGTGGACAACTATAAATACCTAGGTATCTGGTTAGACTGTAAACTCTCCTTCCAGACTCATATTAAACATCTCTAATCCAAAATTAAATCTAGAATCGGCTTCCTATTTCGCAACAAAGCCTCCTTCACTTACGGCGCCGAACATACCCTCGTAAAACTGACTATCCTACCGATCCTCGACTTCGGCGATGTCATTTACAAAATAGCTTCCAATACTCTTCTCAGCAAACTGGATGCAGTCTATCACAGTGCCATCTGTTTTGTCACCAAAGCCCCATATACCACCCACCATTGCGACCTGTATGCTCTCGTCGGCTGGCCCTCGCTACATATTCGTCGCCAGACCCACTGTCTCCAGGTCATCTACAAGTCTATGCTAGGTAAAGCTCCACCTTATCTCAGCTCACTGGTCATGATAACAACACCCACCCGTACCTGTAGCATGCGCTCCAGCAGGTATATCTCACTGGTCAACCCCAAAGACAACACCTCCTTTGGCCGCCTTTCCTTCCGGTTCTCTGCTGCCAATGACTGGAACGAATTGCAAAAATCGCTGAAGCTGGAGACTCATATCTCCCTCACTAGCTTTAAACATCAGCTATCTGAGCAGCTAACCGATCGCTGCAGCTGTACATAGGCCATCTGTAAATAGCCCACCCAATCTACCTACCTCATTCCCATATTGTTTTTATTTACTTTCTGCTCTTTTGCACACCAGTATTTCTACTTGCACATCATCATCTGCTCATCTATCACTCCAGTGTTAATCTGCTAAATTGTAATAACTCCGCTACTATGGCCTATTTATTGCCTTACCTCACGCCATTTGCACACACCGTATATAGACTTGACATTTTTTCTATTGTGTTATTGACTGAACGCTTGTTTATTCCATGTGTAACTCTGTGTTGCTGTTTGTGTCGCATTGCTTTGCTTTATCTTGGCCAGGTCGCAGTTGTAAATGTTCTCAACTAGCCTACCTGGTTAAATAAAGGTGAAATAAAAATAAAAATCATTTTAAGCTCGTTTAAAGAATAACCAGGCATCTTCTACTGACGGAATGAGGTCAATATCCTTCCAGGATACCCCGGGCCAGGTCGATTAGAAAGGCCTGCTCGCTGAAGTGTTTTAGGGAGCGTTTGACAGTGATGAGGGGTGGTCGTTTCCGCAGCCCACAGACGCAGGCAATGAGGCAGTGATCGCTGAGATCCTGATTGAAAACAGAAGAGGTGTATTTAGAGGGCAAGTTGGTCAGGATAATATCTATGAGGGTGCCCATGTTTACGGATTTAGGGTTGTACCTAGTGGGTTCGTTGATAATTTGTGTGAGATGGAGGGCATCAAGCTTAGATTGTAGGATGGCCGGGGTGTTAAGCATATCCCAGTTTAGGTCACCTAACAGCACGAGTTCTGAAGATAGATGGGGGAGGGGCAATCAATTCACATAGGGTTGATAACAAGCTGATTGGTCGGTGTTTTTGAGCCAGTAAAGGGGGCTTTACTATTCTCAGGTAGCAGGAATGACTTTAGCTTCCCTCCAGGCCTGAGGGCAACACACTGTCTAGTTACATTGAAGTTGTGGCAAATAGGAGTGGCAATATCGTCTGCTATTATCCTCAGTAATTTTCCATCCAGGTTGTCAGACCCCGGTGGCTTGTCATTGTTGATAACAATCATTTTATCTCCTCTTCCACACTCACTTTACAGAATTCAAAATTACAATGCTTGTTTTTCATAATTAGGTCAGATATACTTGGATGTGTAGTGTCAGCGTTTGTTGCTGGCATGTCATACCGAAGTTTGCTAATCTTTCCATTGAAAAAATCTTTAAATCTTTAAAATCAAAAACAACAAAATGTCATAATTCAACTTTCTCAAACATACAACTATTTTACACCATTTTAAAGATACACTTCTCCTTGATGTAACCACATTGTCCGATTTCAAAAAGGCTTTACAGCGAAAGCAAAACATTAGATTATGTTAACCTGTTAGGGCTAGGGGGCAGTATTGACACGGCCGGATAAAAAACGTACCCGATTTAATCTGGTTACTACTCCTGCCCAGTAACTAGAATATGCATATAATTATTGGCTTTGGATAGAAAACACCCTAAAGTTTCTAAAACTGTTTGAATGGTGTCTGTGAGTATAACAGAACTCATATGGCAGGCCAAAACCTGAGAAGATTCCATGCAGGAAGTGGCCGGTCTGACAAGTTGTTGTTCATCTTGGCTCTTTTTATTGAAGACTGAGGATCTTTGCTATAACGTGACACTTCCTACGGCTCCCATAGGCTCTCAGAGCCCGGGAAAAAGCGGAATGATATCGAGGCAGCCTCTGGCTGAAACACATTATCGCGTTTGGCAAGTGGCCGATCAGAGTACTATGGGCTTAGGCGCGTGCCCGAGTCGACCCCATGCTTTATTTTCTTTCATCTGTTTACCTAAACGCAGATTCCCGGTCGGAATATTATCGCTTTTTTACGAGAAAAATGGCATAAAAATTGATTTTAAACAGCGGTTGACATGCTTCGAAGTACGATAATGGAATATTTAGAATTTTTTGGTCACGAAATGCGCAATGCTCGTCACCCTTATTTACCCTTTCGGATAGTGTCTTGAACGCACGAACAAAACGCCGCTATTTGGATATAACAATGGATTATTTGGGACCAAACCAACATTTGATATTGAAGTAGAAGTCCTGGGAGTGCATTCTGACGAAGAACAGCAAAGGTAATAACATTTTTCTTATAGTAAATCTGACTTTGGTGAGTGCTAAACTTGCTGGGTGTCTAAATAGCTAGCCGGGCTATCTACTGAGAATATTGCAAAATGTGCTTTCACCAAAAAGCTATTTTAAAATCGGACATATCGAGTGCATAGAGGAGTTCTGTATCTATAATTCTTAAAATAATTGTTATGTTTTTTGTGAACGTTTATCGTGAGTAATTTAGTAAATTCACCGGCAGTGTTCGGTGGGAATGCTAGTCACATGCTAGTCACATGCTAATGTAAAAAGCTGGTTTTTGATATAAATATGAACTTGATTGAACAAAACATGCATGTATTGTATAACATAATGTCCTAGGGTTGTCATCTGATGAAGATCATCAAAGGTTAGTGCTGCATTTAGCTGTGGTTTGGGTTTATGTGACATTATATGCTAGCTTGAAAAATGGGTGTCTGATTATTTCTGGCTGGGTACTCTGCTGACATAATCTAATGTTTTGCTTTCGTTGTAAAGCCTTTTTGAAATCAGACAGTGTGGTTAGATTAACGAGAGTCTTGTCTTTAAAATAGTGTAAAATAGTCAGATGTTTGAAAAATTGACGTTTTTGCATTTTTGAGGTATTTGAATAACGCGCCACGGGATTACACTGGCTGTTGAGTAGGTGGGACACAAGCATCCCACCTAGCCCATAGAGGTTAAGAGAGTACATAGACAAAAATAATCACACAGCCATTTTCCAAGCAAGGACATGTGTCAATAAAACCCGAAAACACAGCTAAATGAAGCACTAACCTTTGACGATCTTCATCAGATGGCACTCCTAGAATCAAAAGAAGAACTACAATTCTCAGACTTTCCACTTCCTGCTTGGATTTTTCTCAGGTTTTTGCCTGCCATATGAGTTCCGTTATACTCACAGAGACCATTCAAACAGTTTTAGAAACTTCGGAGTGTTTTCTATCCAAATCTACTAATAACATGCATATTCTAGTTTCTGGGCCAGAGTAGTAACCTGCTTACATTGGGTACGTTTTTCATCCGGCCGTGAAAATACTGGGACGTTAGCCCATAGAAGTTATCGTGGGCTATTTTTAGAACTTTTCTGGGATGCTTGCTTGTTTTCATTGCTTTATCATCACTACAGGATGTGACATCATCACTACACGGCCTGATATCATCACTACAGGACGTGACGTCATCTCTACAGGAAGTGACGTCATCTCTACAGGACGTGACATCATCGCTACAGGAAGAGAAGGACCGGTGACGTCACAATCCCTAGTCAGAGTGCTTCTCTCTCTCTTATTAAACCACTGGACTGGTGTAGACTGGGTTAGGGGGATAGAGAGATTACAGAGGTTAGGGTTCAGAGGTCAGTGTAACGCCCTGACGACGGCCGTTACAGTCAGGGGGATAGAGAGATTACAGAGGTTAGGGTTCAGAGGTCAGGGATTAGATTGAGAACATGGCTGTTGGGTCGAACCTCAGCCTGATTTAACAACGTTAATTTACACTGTATTAATTATATTATATTATATTAACTATATCATTTATTATATTGCATACGGTATTAACTGTATCGTTTATTAAATAGTGTATGAATTATAATGGATGTTATACACTGCTCAAAAAAATAAAGGGAACACTTAAACAACACAATGTAACTCCAAGTCAATCACACTTCTGTGAAATCAAACTGTCCACTTAGGAAGCAACACTGATTGACAATAAATTTCACATGCTGTTGTGCAAATGGAATAGACAACAGGTGGAAATTATAGGCAATTAGCAAGACACCCCCAATAAAGGAGTGGTTCTGCAGGTGGGGACCACAGACCACTTCTCAGTTCCTATGCTTCCTGGCTGATGTTTTGGTCACTTTTGAATGCTGGCGGTGCTTTCAATCTAGTGGTAGCATGAGACGGAGTCTACAACCCACACAAGTGGCTCAGGTAGTGCAGCTCATCCAGGATGGCACATCAATGCGAGCTGTTTCAAGAAGGTTTGCTGTGTCTGTCAGTGTAGTGTCCAGAGCATGGAGGCGCTACCAGGAGACAAGCCAGTACATCAGGAGATGTGGAGGAGGCCAACAACCCAGCAGCAGGACCGCTACCTCCGCCTTTGTGCAAGGAGGAGCAGGAGGAGCACTGCCAGAGCCCTGCAAAATTACCTCCAGCAGGCCACAAATGTGAATGTGTCTGCTCAAACGGTCAGAAACAGACTCAATGAGGGGGGTATGAGGGCCCGACGTCCACAGGTGGAGGTTGTGCTTACAGCCCAACACCGTGCAGGACGTTTGGCATTTGCCAGAGAACACCAAGATTGGCAAATTCGCCACTGGCGCCCTGTGCTCTTCACAGATGAAAGCAGGTTCACACTGAGCACGTGACAGACGTGACAGAGTCTGGAGACGCCGTGGAGAACGTTCTGCTGCCTGCAACATCCTCCAGCATGACCGGTTTGGTGGTGGGTCAGTCATGGTGTGGGGTGGCATTTCTTTGGGGGGCCACACAGCCCTCCATGTGCTCGCCAGAGGTAGCCTGACTGCCATTAGGTACCGAGATGAGATCCTCAGACCCCTTGTGAGACCATATGCTGGTGCGGTTGGCCCTGGGTTCCTCCTAATGCAAGACAATGCTAGACCTCATGTGGCTGGAGTGTGTCAGCAGTTCCTGCAAGAGGAAGGCATTGATGCTATGGACTGGCCCGCCCGTTCCCCAGACCTGAATCCAATTGAGCACATCTGGGACATCATGTCTCGCTCCATCCACCAACGCCACGTTGCACCACAGACTGTCCAGGAGTTGGCGGATGCTTTAGTCCAGGTCTGGGAGGAGATCCCTCAGGAGACCATCCGCCACCTCATCAGGCATTGTAGGGAGGTCATACAGGCACGTGGAGGCCACACACACTACTGAGCCTCATTTTGACTTGTTTTAAGGACATTACATCAAAGTTGGATCAGCTTGTAGTGTGGTTTTCCACTTTAATTTTGAGTGTGACTCCAAATCCAGAGCTCCATGGGTTGATAAATTGGATTTCCATTGATTATTTTTGCGTGATTTTGTTGTCAGCACATTCAACAATGTAAAGAAAAAAGTATTTAATAAGATTATTTATTTCATTCAGATCTAGGATGTGTTGTTTAAGTGTTCCCTTTATTTTTTTGAGCAGTATATTTCATATGGTATTAAATGCATTATATATGAAATATTGTATATTATAAACTGGGTGGTTCTAGCCCTGAATGCTGATTGGCTGACAGCCGTGGTATATCAGACCGGGTGTGACAAAACATATTGTTTAGTGCTGTAATTCCGTTGGTAACCAGTTTGTAACAGCAATAAGGCACCTCGGGGGTTTGGGCTATATGGCCAAT